>NW_027672717.1:0-64000 GCF_964165515.1 Mesoplodon bidens | reverse complement strand
TGTTGAGTGAAATGGCCACAAGGTGGCAGCCGTTCTCCCTTACCAAATCTGGTTACTAGGGCAGAAGAGCCTCAATGGAAGTCGCGTTCTAGATTGGAATGTAGAACGGAATGTGCCAGGAGAAAGCCCCTCAAGTTTGTCTCACTACTTCTTGTTCGTGTTTTTAATTTAATTTTTTTATTTTTTATTACAGCAAGTTTGAGTACAACGTTTAGCTTGTTGTAGGTGTGCAAGAGGTGGTTCTTTTACACATATACATATGTCTGTTCTTCCTGGGATCCTTTTCCCATGTACGTTATGACAGAATGTTGAGTAGTCTTCTCTTGGTACTCCGTAGGTCTTTGGTGATTATATACGTCTACTGTGTTTGTATATGTCTGTTAACCCCAATATCGTAATGAATTCAATCCTCACACCTTTCCTTTGGTGAACCATAAGTTTGTTTATTGAATCTGTGATTGCCCTTCTCCGTGGAAATTTCTGCCCTGGTATCAATTTATAGGTAACACCTATAAGTGATATGATATGATATGTGTCTTTCACTTTCTGACTTACTCCAAGTCACGTGATTACCTCGAGACTCATCTACGGTGCTGCAAATGGCATTGTGTCCTTTTTTTCCTTGGCGAATATTCTGTCTTAGCGAGGTCCATTTTCTGCAATGTGATTCCCTGAGGGCTGAGGATTAGCTGACCTGGGCAGCCTGACCCTGCCGGCAAGCCCTCCCCAGGTGTGCCTGGGTTGAGGTCAATATAAACAGCACTCCAGGCAGCAATAGGCCCTGCAGCTGTGCCTGACTCCATATTCTCTGCACCATCAGCAGTCTCTGGGCTGTGCTGGTGGGAGGGTGTGAGGGTCCACGGCTTTGTGTGTGGCCCGGTGTGAGTGGGGCTCTGCTGGATTTTCGGCAGGAGTTGCCAGGCTGCCACCTGTAAAGAAGAGGATGTGTCACCCATAACTTCCACTGGAATATCTCTCCGGGCTGAGGTGAGGAAGGAAAGAAAGGAGTGGGGTCCGGGACAGGAATGGTATCTCAGGCAGGGCAATGGAAAGATTCCAGAAGAGCGCCCGTGGCCAGGACCATCCTGGCTGACCTGCAGGCACCAAGTTGGCCTGCGTGCTGTCGCTGGTGTGGCTCCACGGCCCTTCCTCTAGGCTTTCAAGCCCTTGTACATATTCAGGTGTTTCACCTGGGAAGGGTGGGAACAGTTCAGCAGCAGGTGGCCTGGGGCTCAGCTCACGTTTACTCACAGAGGCCTCGGCATGGTCCCCCAGCTTTGCAATAAGGACGCTCCTTGCGTGGGCGGGCGGGGCTGCTGGCTGTATGGGAGATGATTCCCCACCTCTGACCAATTTCAGAATTGTTTACCACTGGAGCAAGTGCCTTGGTAGTGTTTTCCTCTGTATAACTGTTAGGTTCAGTTTTTTTTCTTTTTTGGTTCAAGTTAGATTTTATTCCTCTTTTATGTATTTATGGATATAAGCATGGAAATAATTCATTCTTATAAATACATCAGTGTGAATGGAAGAACATTTTTTTCTGTTTTATTTTTACATTTTATTTTTAAAATTTTTGAAATTTAATTTTATTTATTTTTTTTATACAGTAGGTTATTCTTAGTTATCTATTTTATGCATAAACATGTATACAGGTCAATCCCAATCTCCCAACTCATCCCACCACCACCACCCCATGGCTTCCCCCACTTTGTGTCCATACGTTTGTTCTCTACCTCTGTGTCTCTAATTCTGCCCTGCAAACCAGTTCATCTGTACCATTTTTCTAGGTTCCACATATAGGCCTTAATATACAATATTTGTTTTTCTCTTTCTGACTTACTTCACTCTGCCTGACAGTCTCTAGATCCATCAACTTCTCTACAAATGACCCAGTTTCATTCCTTTTTATGGCTGAGTAATATTCCATTTTATATATGTACCACATCTTTATCCATTCGTCTGTCTGTGGCCATTTAGGTTGCTTCCATTACCTGGCTATTGTAAATAGTGCTGCAATGAACATTGTGGTGAATGTGTCTTTGTGATTTATGGTTTTCTCTGGGTATATGCCCAGAAGTGGGATTGCTGGATCCTATGGTAATTCTCTTTTTAGTTTTTTAAAGGAACCTCCATACTGTTCTCCATAGTGACTGTATCAATTTACATTTCCACCAATAGCGGAAGAGGGTTCCTTTTGTCCACACCCTCCCCAGAATTTGTTGTTTGTAGATTATCTGATGATGCCGATTCTAACAGGTGTGAGGTCTTACCTCATTGTAGTTTTGATTTGCATTTCTCTAATAATTAGTGATGTTGAGCAGCTTTTCATGTGCGTCTTGGCCATCTCTGTGTCTTCTTTGAAGAAACGTCTCTTTAGATCTTCTGCCCATTTTTGTATTGGGTTGTTTGTTTTATTAATATTAAGCTGCATGAGCTGTTTATATATATTGGAGATTAAACCTTTGTCCATTGATTCGTTTGTGAACGTTTTCGCCCATTCTGAGGGTTGCCTTTTTCCATTCCCGTATTTTTAACAAAGAAAGAAAGAAAGCAAAAGAAGCAGAACACTAATGTGCGTGAAATATGCCTCTTGAAACTGTCGTTTTGAAATATGGACGTCTTTTGAATTTTTTGGTCGATATATGACCCCAGGATTTCTTTTCAGGGCAGGTGTCATTTACAGGCCTGTAATGATTTGGAATATCCACTGACCATTAGCGCTGGGATTAAAGCTGCTGTTGTGTGAAACGGCCACAAGGTGGCAGCAGTTCTCCCTTACCAAATCTGGTTACTAGGGCAGCAGAGCCTCAATGGAAGAAGCGTTCTAGATTCGAATGTAGAACGGAATGTGCCAGGAGAAAGCCCCTCAAGTTTGTCTCACTACTTCTTGTTCGTGTTTTTAATTTAATTTTTTATTTTTTATTACAGCAAGTTTGAGTACAACGTTTAGCTAGTTGTTGGTGTGCAAAAGGTGGTTCTTTTACACATATACATATGTCTGTTCTTCCTGGGAACCTTTTCCCATGTACGTTATGACAGAATGTTGAGTAGTCTTCTCTTGGTACTCCGTAGGTCTTTGGTGATTATATACGTCTACTGTGTTTGTATATGTCTGTTAACCCCAATATCGTAATGAATTCAATCCTCACACCTTTCCTTTGGTGAACCATAAGTTTGTTTAATGAATCTGTGATTGCCCTTCTCCGTGGAAATATCTGCCCTGGTATCAATTTATAGGTAACACCTATAAGTGATATGATATGATATGTGTCTTTCACTTTCTGACTTACTCCAAGTCACGTGATTACCTCTAGACTCATCTACGGTGCTGCAAATGGCATTGTGTCCTTTTTTTCCTTGGCCAATATTCTGTCTTAGCGAGGTCCATTTTCTGCAATGTGATTCCCTGAGGGCTGAGGATTATCTGACCTGGGCAGCCTGACCCTGCCGGCAAGCCCTCCCCAGGTGTGCCTGGGTTGAGGTCAATATAAACAGCACTCCAGGCAGCAATAGCCCCTGCAGCTGTGCCTGACTCCATATTCTCTGCACCATCAGAAGTCTCTGGGCTGTGCTGGTGTGAGGGTGTGAGGGTCCACGGCTTTGTGGTTGGTCCGGTGTGAGTGGGGCTCTGCTGGATTTTCGGCAGGAGTTGCCAGGCTGCCACCTGTAAAGCAGAGGATGTGTCACCCATAACTTCCACTGGAATATCTCTCCGGGCTGAGTTGAGGAAGGAAAAAAAGGAGTGGGGGCCAGGACAGGAGGGGTATCTCAGGCAGGGCAATGGAAATCTTCCAGAAGAGCGCCCGTGGCCAGGACCATCCTGGCTGACCTGCAGGCACCAAGTTGGCCTGCGTGCTGTCGCTGGTGTGCCTCCACGGCCCTTCCTCTAGGCTTTCAAGCCCTTGTACATATTCAGGTGTTTCACCTGGGAAGGGTGGGAACAGTTCAGCAGCAGCTGGCCTGGGGCTTAGCTCACGTTTACTCACAGAGGCCTCGGCACGGTCCCCCAGCTTTGCAATAAGGACGCTCCTTGCGTGGGCGGGCGGGGCTGCTGGCTGTATGGGAGATGATTCCCCACCTCTGACCAATTTCAGAATTGTTTACCACTGGAGCAAGTGCCTTGGTAGTGTTTTCCTCTGTATAACCCTTAGGTTCAGTTTTATTTTTTCTTTTTTGGTTCAAGTTAGGTTTTATTCCTCTTTTATGTATTTATGGATATAAGCATGGAAATAATTCATTCTTATAAATACATCAGTGTGAATGGAAGAACTTTTTTTCTGTTTTATTTTTACATTTTATTTTTAAAAAATTTGAAATTTAATTTTATTTATATTTTTATACAGTAGGTTATTATTACTTATCTAATTTATGCATAAACATGTATACAGGTCAATCCCAATCTCCCAACTCATCCCACCACCACCACCCCATGGCTTCCCCCACTTTGTGTCCATACGTTTGTTCTCTACCTCTGAGTCTCTATTTCTGCCCTGCAAACCAGTTCATCTGTACCATTTTTCTAGGTTCCACATATAGGCATTTATATACAATATTTGTTTTTCTCTTTCTGACTTACTTCACTCTGCATGACAGTCTCTAGATCCATCAACTTCTCTACAAATGACCGTTTCATTCCTTTTTATGGCTGAGTAATATTCCATTTTATATATGTACCACATCTTTATCCATTCGTCTGTCTGTGGCCATTTAGGTTGCTTCCATTACCTGGCTATTGTAAATAGTGCTGCAATGAACATTGTGGTGAATGTGTCTTTGTGATTTATGGTTTTCTCTGGGTATATGCCCAGAAGTGGGATTGCTGGATCCTATGGTAATTCTCTTTTTAGTTTTTTAAAGGAACCTCCATACTGTTCTCCATAGTGACTGTATCAATTTACATTCCCACCAATAGCGGAAGAGGGTTCCTTTTGTCCACACCCTCCCCAGAATTTGTTGTTTGTAGATTATCTGATGATGCCGATTCTAACAGGTGTGAGGTCTTACCTCATTGTAGTTTTGATTTGCATTTCTCTAATAATTAGTGATGTCGAGCAGCTTTTCATGTGCGTCTTGGCCATCTCTGTGTCTTCTTTGAAGAAACGTCTCTTTAGATCTTCTGCCCATTTTTGTATTGGGTTGTTTGTTTTATTAATATTAAGCTGCATGAGCTGTTTATATATATTGGAGATTAAACCTGTGTCCATTGAATCGTTTGTGAACGTTTTCGCCCATTCTGAGGGTTGCCTTTTTCCATTCCCGTTTTTTTAACAAAGAAAGAAAGAAAGCAAAAGAAGCAGAACACTAATGTGCGTGAAATATGCCTCTTGAAACTGCCGTTTTGAAATATGGACGTCTTTTGAATTTTTTGGTCGATATATGACCCCAGGATTTCTTTTCAGAGCAGGTGTCATTTACAGGCCTGTAATGATTTTGAATATCCACTGACCATTAGCGCTGGGATTAAAGCTGCTGTTGTGTGAAACGGCCACAAGGTGGCAGCAGTTCTCCCTTACCAAATCTGGTTACTAGGGCAGCAGAGCCTCAATGGAAGTCGCGTTCTAGATTGGAATGTAGAACGGAATGTTCCAGGAGAAAGCCCCTCAAGTTTGTCTCACTACTTCTTGTTCGTGTTTTTAATTTAATTTTTTATTTTTTATTACAGCAAGTTTGAGTACAACGTTTAGCTTGTTGTAGGTGTGCAAGAGGTGGTTCTATTACACATATACATATGTCTGTTCTCCCTGGGATCCTTTTCCTATGTACGTTATGACAGAATGTTGAGTAGTCTTCTCTTGGTACTCCGTAGGTCTTTGGTGATTATATACGTCTACTGTGTTTGTATATGTCTGTTAACCCCAATATCATAATGAATTCAATCCTCACACCTTTCCTTTGGTGAACCATAAGTTTGTTTAATGAATCTGTGATTGCCCTTCTCCGTGGAAATATCTGCCCTGGTATCAATTTATAGGTAACACCTATAAGTGATATGATATGATATGTGTCTTTCACTTTCTGACTTACTCCAAGTCACGTGATTACCTCTAGACTCATCTACGGTGCTGCAAATGGCATTGTGTAATTTTTTTCCTTGGCCAATATTCTGTCTTAGCGAGGTCCATTTTCTGCAATGTGATTCCCTGAGGGCTGAGGATTAGCTGACCTGGGCAGCCTGACCCTGCCGGCAAGCCCTCCACAGGTGTGCCTGGGTTGAGGTCAATATAAACAGCACTCCAGGCAGCAATAGCCCCTGCAGCTGTGCCTGACTCCATATTCTCTGCACCATCAGCAGTCTCTGGGCTGTGCTGGTGGGAGGTTCTGAGGGTCCACGGCTTTGTGTGTGGCCCGGTGTGAGTGGGGCTCTGCTGGATTTTCGGCAGGAGTTGCCAGGCTGCCACCTGTAAAGAAGAGGATGTGTCACACATAACTTCCACTGGAATATCTCTCCGGGCTGAGGTGAGGAAGGAAAGAAAGGAGTGGGGGCCGGGACAGGAGGGGTATCACAGGCAGGGCAATGGAAAGCTTCCAGAAGAGCGCCCGTGGCCAGGACCATCCTGGCTGACCTGCAGGCACCAAGTTGGCCTGCGTGCTGTCGCTCGTGTGGCTCCAGGGCCCTTCCTCTAGGCTTTCAAGCCCTTGTACATATTCAGGTGTTTCACCTGGGAAGGGTGGGAACAGTCCAGCAGCAGCTGGGCTGGGGCTCAGCTCACGTTTACTCACAGAGGCCTCGGCACGGTCCCCCAGCTTTGCAATAAGGACGCTCCTTGCGTGGGCGGGCGGGGCTGCTGGCTGTATGGGAGATGATTCCCCACCTCTGACCAATTTCAGAATTGTTTACCACTGGAGCAAGTGCCTTGGTAGAGTTTTCCTCTGTATAACTGTTAGGTTCATTTTTTTTTCTTTTTTGGTTCAAGTTAGATTTTATTCCTCTTTTATGTATTTATGGATATAAGCATGGAAATAATTCATTCTTATAAATACATCAGTGTGAATGGAAGAACATTTTTTTCTGTTTTATTTTTTAAAATTTTGAAATTTAATTTTATTTATTTTTTTATACAGTAGGTTATTATTAGTTATGTATTTTATGCATAAACATGTATACAGGTCAATCCCAATCTCCCAACTCATCCCACCACCACCACCCCATGGCTTCCCCCACTTTGTGTCCATACGTTTGTTCTCTACCTCTGTGTCTCTATTTCTGCCCTGCAAACCAGTTCATCTGTACCATTTTTCTAGGTTCCACATATAGGCCTTAATATACAATATTTGTTTTTCTCTTTCTGACTTACTTCACTCTGCATGACAGTCTCTAGATCCATCAACTTCTCTACAAATGACCCAGTTTCATTCCTTTTTATGGCTGAGTAATATTCCATTTTATATATGTACCACATCTTTATCCATTCGTCTCTCTGTGGCCATTTAGGTTGCTTCCATTACCTGGCTATTGTAAATAGTGCTGCAATGAACATTGTGGTGAATGTGTCTTTGTGATTTATGGTTTTCTCTGGGTATATGCCCAGAAGTGGCATTGCTGGATCCTATGGTAATTCTCTTTTTAGTTTTTTAAAGGAACCTCCATACTGTTCTCCATAGTGACTGTATCAATTTACATTCCCACCAATAGCGGAAGAGGGTTCCTTTTGTCCACACCCTCCCCAGAATTTGTTGTTTGTAGATTATCTGATGATGCCGATTCTAACAGGTGTGAGGTCTTACCTCATTGTAGTTTTGATTTGCATTTCTCTAATAATTAGTGATGTTGAGCAGCTTTTCATGTGCGTCTTGGCCATCTCTGTGTCTTCTTTGAAGAAACGTCTCTTTAGATCTTCTGCCCATTTTTGTATTGGGTTGTTTGTTTTATTAATATTAAGCTGCATGAGCTGTTTATATATATTGGAGATTAAACCTGTGTCCATTGATTCGTTTGTGAACGTTTTCGCCCATTCTGAGGGTTGCCTTTTTCCATTCCCGTTTTTTTTAACAAAGAAAGAAAGAAAGCAAAAGAAGCAGAACACTAATGTGCGTGAAATATGCCTCTTGAAACTGTCGTTTTGAAATATGGACGTCTTTTGAATTTTTTGGTCGATATATGACCCCAGGATTTCTTTTCAGGGCAGGTGTCATTTACAAGCCTGTAATGATTTTGAATATCCACTGACCATTAGCGCTGGGATTAAAGCTGCTGTTGTGTGAAACGGCCACAAGGTGGCAGCAGTTCTCCCTTACCAAATCTGGTTACTAGGGCAGCAGAGCCTCAATGGAAGTCGCGTTCTAGTTTGGAATGTAGAACGGAATGTGCCAGGAAAAAGCCCCTCAAGTTTGTCTCACTACTTCTTGTTCGTGTTTTTAATTTAACTTTTTTATTTTTTATTACAGCAAGTTTGAGTACAACGTTTAGCTTGTTGTAGGTGTGCAAGAGGTGGTTCTTTTACACATATACATATGTCTGTTCTTCCTGGAATCCTTTTCCCATGTACGTTATGACAGAATGTTGAGTAGTCTTCTCTTGGTACTCTGTAGGTCTTTGGTGATTATATACGTCTACTGTGTTTGTATATGTCTGTTAACCCCAATATCGTAATGAATTCAATCCTCACACCTTTCCTTTGGTGAACCATAAGTTTGTTTAATGAATCTGTGATTGCCCTTCTCCGTGGAAATATCTGCCCTTGTATCAATTTATAGGTAACACCTATAAGTGATATGACATGATATGTGTCTTTCACTTTCTGACTTACTCCAAGTCACGTGATTACCTCTAGACTCATCTACGGTGCTGCAAATGGCATTGTGTCCTTTTTTTCCTTGGCGAATATTCTCTCTTAGCGAGGTCCATTTTCTGCAATGTGATTCCCTGAGGGCTGAGGATTAGCTGACCTGGGCAGCCTGACCCTGCCGGCAAGCCCTCCCCAGGTGTGCCTGGGTTGAGGTCAATATAAACAGCACTCCAGGAAGCAATAGCCCCTGCAGCTGTGCCTGACTCCATATTCTCTGCACCATCAGCAGTCTCGGGGCTGTGCTGGTGGGATGGTGTGAGGGTCCACGGCTTTGTGGGTGGCCCGGTGTGAGTGGGGCTCTGCTGGATTATTGGCAGGAGTTGCCAGGCTGCCACCTGTAAAGAAGAGGATGTGTCACCCATAACTTCCACTGGAATATCTCTCCGGGCTGAGGTGAGGAAGGAAAATAAGGAGTGGGGGCCAGGACAGGAGGGGTATCTCAGGCAGGGCAATGGAAAGCTTCCAGAAGAGCGCCCGTGGCCAGGACCATCCTGGCTGACCTGCAGGCACCAAGTTGGCCTGCGTGCTGTCGCTGGTGTGGCTCCACGGCCCTTCCTCTAGGCTTTCAAGCCCTTGTACATATTCAGGTGTTTCACCTGGGAAGGTGGGAACAGTTCAGCAGCAGCTGGCCTGGGGCTCAGCTCACGTTTACTCACAGAGGCCTCGGCACGGTCCCCCAGCTTTGCAATAAGGACGCTCCTTGCGTGGGCGGGCGGGGCTGCTGGCTGTATGGGAGATGATTCCCCACCTCTGACCAATTTCAGTATTGTTTACCACTGGAGCAAGTGCCTTGGTAGTGTTTTTCTCTGTATAACTGTTAGGTTCAGTTTTTTTTTTTCTTTTTTGGTTCAAGTTAGATTTTATTCCTCTTTTATGTATTTATGGATATAAGCATGGAAATAATTCATTCTTATAAATACATCAGTGTGAGTGGAAGAACATTTTTTCTGTTTTATTTTTACATTTTATTTTTTAAAAATTTGAAATTTAATTTTATTTATATTTTTATACAGTAGGTTATTATTAGTTATCTATTTTATGCATAAACATGTATACAGGTCAATCCCAATCTCCCAACTCATCCCACCACCACCACCCCATGGCTTCCCCCACTTTGTGTCCATACGTTTGTTCTCTACCTCTGTGTCTCTATTTCTGCCCTGCAAACCAGTTCATCTGTACCATTTTTCTAGGTTCCACATATAGGCATTAATATACAATATTTGTTTTTCTCTTTCTGACTTACTTCACTCTGCATGACAGTTTCTAGATCCATCAACTTCTCTACAAATGACCGTTTCATTCCTTTTTATGGCTGAGTAATATTCCATTTTATATATGTACCACATCTTTATCCATTCGTCTGTCTGTGGCCATTTAGGTTGCTTCCATTACCTGGCTATTGTAAATAGTGCTGCAATGAACATTGTCGTGAATGTGTCTTCGTGATTTATGGTTTTCTCTGGGTATATGCCCAGAAGCGGGATTGCTGGATCCTATGGTAATTCTCTTTTTAGTTTTTTAAAGGAACCTCCATACTGTTCTCCATAGTGACTGTATCAATTTACATTCCCACCAATAGCGGAAGAGGGTTCCTTTTGTCCACACCCTCCCCAGAATTTGTTGTTTGTAGATTATCTGATGATGCCGATTCTAACAGGTGTGAGGTCTTACCTCATTGTAGTTTTGATTTGCATTTCTCTAATAATTAGTGATGTTGAGCAGCTTTTCATGTGCGTCTTGGCCATCTCTGTGTCTTCTTTGAAGAAACGTCTCTTTAGATCTTCTGCCCATTTTTGTATTGGGTTGTTTGTTTTATTAATATTAAGCTGCATGAGCTGTTTATATATATTGGAGATTAAACCTTTGTGCATTGATTCGTTTGTGAACTTTTTCGCCCATTCTGAGGGTTGCCTTTTTCCATTCCCGTTTTTTTAACAAAGAAAGAAAGAAAGCAAAAGAAGCAGAACAATAATGTGCGTGAAATATGCCTCTTGAAACTGTCGTTTTGAAATATGGACGTCTTTTGAATTTTTTGGTCGATATATGACCCCAGGATTTCTTTTCAGGGCAGGTGTCATTTACAGGCCTGTAATGATTTGGAATATCCACTGACCATTAGCGCTGGGATTAAAGCTGCTGTTGTGTGAAACGGCCACAAGGTGGCAGCAGTTCTCCCTTACCAAATCTGGTTACTAGGGCAGCAGAGCCTCAATGGAAGTTGCGTTCTAGATTGGAATGTTGAACGGAATGTGCCAGGAGAAAGCCCCTCAAGTTTGTCTCACTACTTCTTGTTCGTGTTTTTAATTTAATTTTTTATTTTTTATTACAGCAAGTTTGAGTACAACGTTTAGCTTGTTGTAGGTGTGCAAGAGGTGGTTCTTTTACACATATACATACGTCTGTTCTCCCTGGGATCCTTTTCCCATGTACGTTATGAGAGAATGTTGAGTAGTCTTCTCTTGGTACTCCGTAGGTCTTTGGTGATTATATACGTCTACTGTGTTTTTATATGTCTGTTAACCCCAATATCGTAATGAATTCAATCCTCACACCTTTCCTTTGGTGAACCATAAGTTTGTTTAATGAATCTGTGATTGCCCTTCTCCGTGGAAATATCTGCCCTGGTATCAATTTATAGGTAACACCTATAAGTGATATGATATGATATGTTTCTTTCACTTTCTGACTTACTCCAACTCACGTGATTACCTCTAGACTCATCTACGGTACTGCAACTGGCATTGTGTCCGTTTTTTCCTAGGCCAATATTGTCTCTTAGCGAGGTCCATTTTCTGCAATGTGATTCGCTGAGGGCTGAGGATTAGCTGACCTGGGCAGCCTGACCCTGCCGGCAAGCCCTCCCCAGGTGTGCCTGGGTTGAGGTCAATATAAACAGCACTCCAGGCAGCAATAGCCCCTGCAGCTGTGCCTGACTCCATATTCTCTGCACCATCAGCATTCTCGGGGCTGTGCTGGTGGGAGGGTGTGAGGGTTCACGGCTTTGTTGGTGGCCAGGTGTGAGTGGGGCTCTGCTGGATTTTCGGCAGGAGTTGCCAGGCTGCCACCTGTAAACAAGAGGATGTGTCACCCATAACTTCCAGTGGAATATCTCTCCGGGCTGAGGTGAGGAAGGAAAAAAAGGAGTGGGGGCCGGGACAGGAGGGGTATCTCAGGCAGGGCAATGGAAAGCTTCCAGAAGAGCGCCCGTGGCCAGGACCATCCTGGCTGACCTGCAGGCACCAAGTTGGCCTGCGTGCTGTCGCTGGTGTGGCTCCACGGCCCTTCCTCTAGGCTTTCAAGCCCTTGTACATATTCAGGTGTTTCACCTGGGAAGGGTGGGAACAGTTCAGCAGCAGCTGGCCTGGGGCTCAGCTCACGTTTACTCACAGAGACCTCGGCATGGTCCCCCAGCTTTGCAATAAGGACGCTCCTTGCGTGGGCGGGTGGGGCTGCTGGCTGTATGGGAGATGATTCCCCACCTCTGACCAATTTCAGAATTGTTTACCACTGGAACAAGTGCCTTGGTAGTGTTTTCCTCTGTATAACTGTTAGGTTCAGTTTTTTTTTTTTTGGTACAAGTTAGATTTTATTCCTCTTTTATGTATTTATGGATATAAGCATGGAAATAATTCATTCTTATAAATAAATCAGTGTGAATGGAAGAACTTTTTTTCTGTATTATTTTTACATTTTATTTTTTAAAAATTTGAAATTTAATTTTATTTATTTTTTTATACAGTAGGTTATTATTAGTTATCTATTTTATGCATAAACATGTATACAGGCCAATCCCAATCTCCCAACTCATCCCACCACCACCACCCCATGGCTTCCCACACTTTGTGTCCATACGTTTGTTCTCTACCTCTGTGTCTCTATTTCTGCCCTGCAAACCAGTTCATCTGTACCATTTTTCTAGGTTCCACATATAGGCATTAATATACAATATTTGTTTTTCTCTTTCTGACTTACTTCACTCTGCATGACAGTCTCTAGATCCATCAACTTCTCTACAAATGACCGTTTCATTCCTTTTTATGGCTGAGTAATATTCCATTTTATATATGTACCACATCTTTATCCATTCGTCTGTCTGTGGCCATTTAGGTTGCTTCCATTACCTGGCTATTGTAAATACTGCTGCAATGAACATTGTGGTGAATGTGTCTTTGTGATTTATGGTTTTCTCTGGGTATATGACCAGAAGTGGGATTGCTGGATCCTATGGTAATTCTCTTTTTAGTTTTTTAAAGGAACCTCCATACTGTTCTCCATAGTGACTGTATCAATTTACATTACCACCAATAGCGGAAGAGGGTTCCTTTTGTCCACACCCTCTCCAGAATTTGTTGTTTGTACATTATCTGATGATGCCGATTCTAACAGGTGTGAGGTCTTACCTCATTGTAGTTTTGATTTCCATTTCTCTAATAATTAGTGATGTTGAGCAGCTTTTCATGTGCGTCTTGGCCATCTCTGTGTCTTCTTTGAAGAAACGTCTCTTTAGATCTTCTGCCCATTTTTGTATTGGGTTGTTTGTTTTATTAATATTAAGCTGCATGAGCTGTTTATATATATTGGAGATTAAACCTTTGTCCATTGATTCGTTTGTGAACGTGTTTGCCCATTCTGAGGGTTGCCTTTTTCCATTCCCGTTTAACAAAGAAAGAAAGAAAGAAAAAGAAGCAGAACACTAATGTGCGTGAAATATGCCTCTTGAAACTGTCGTTTTGAAATATGGACGTCTTTTGAATTTTTTGGTCAATATATGACCCCAGGATTTCTTTTCTGGGCAGGTGTCATTTACAGGCCTGTAATGATTTTGAATATCCACTGACCATTAGCGCTGGGATTAAAACTGCTGTTGTGTGAAACGGCCACAAGGTGGCAGCAGTTCTCCCTTACCAAATCTGGTTACTAGGGCAGCAGAGCCTCAATGGAAGTCGCATTCTAGATTGGAATGTAGAACGGAATGTGCCAGGAGAAAGCCCCTCAAGTTTGTCTCACTACTTCTTGTTCGTGTTTTTAATTTAATTTTTTATTTTTTATTACAGCAAGTTTGAGTACAACGTTTAGCTTGTTGTAGGTGTGCAAGAGGTGGTTCTTTTACACATATACATATGTCTGTTCTCCCTGGGATCCTTTTCCCATGTACGTTATGACAGAATGTTGAGTAGTCTTCTCTTGGTACTCCGTAGGTCTTTGGAGATTATATACGTCTACTGTGTTTGTATATGTCTGTTAACCCCAATATCGTAATGAATTCAATCCTCACACCTTTCCTTTGGTGAACCATAAGTTTGTTTAATGAATCTGTGATTGCCCTTCTCCGTGGAAATATCTGCCCTGGTATCAATTTATAGGTAACACCTATAAGTGATATGATATGATATGTGTCTTTCACTTTCTGACTTACTCCAAGTCACGTGATTACCTCTAGACTCATCTACGGTGCTGCAAATGGCATTGTGTAATTTTTTTCCTTGGCCAATATTCTCTCTTAGCGAGGTCCATTTTCTGCAATGTGATTCCCTGAGGGCTGAGGATTAGCTGACCTGGGCAGCCTGACCCTGCCGGCAAGCCCTCCCCAGGAGTGCCTGGGTTGAGGTCAATAAAACAGCACTCCAGGCAGCAATAGCCTCTGCAGCTGTGCCTGACTCCATATTCTCTGCACCATCAGCAGTCTCGGGGCTGTGCTGGTGGGAGGGTGTGAGGGTCCACGGCTTTGTGGGTGGCCCGGTGTGAGTGGGGCTCTGCTGGATTTTTGGCAGGAGTTGCCAGGCTGCCACCTGTAAAGAAGAGGATGTGTCACCCATAACTTCCACTGGAATATCTCTCCGGGCTGAGGTGAGGAAGGAAAGAAAGGAGTGGGGGCCGGGACAGGAGGGGTATCTCAGGCAGGGCAATGGAAAGCTTCCAGAAGAGCGCCCGTGGCCAGGACCATCCTGGCTGACCTACAGGCACCAATTTGGCCTGCGTGCTGTCGCTGGTGTGCCTCCACGGCCCTTCCTCTAGGCTTTCAAGCCCTTGTACATATTCAGGTGTTTCACCTGGGAAGGGTGGGAACAGTTCAGCAGCAGCTGGCCTGGGGCTCAGCTCACGTTTACTCACAGAGGCCTCGGCACGGTCCCCCAGCTTTGCAATAAGGACGCTCCTTGCGTGGGCGGGAGGGGCTGCTGGCTGTATGGGAGATGATTCCCCACCTCTGACCAATTTCAGAATTGTTTACCACTGGAGCAAGTGCCTTGGTAGTGTTTTCCTCTGCATAACTGTTAGGTTGAGTTTTTTTTCTTTTTTGGTTCAAGTTAGATTTTATTCCTCTTTTATGTATTTATGGATATAAGCATGGAAATAATTCATTCTTATAAATACATCAGTGTGAATGGAAGAACTTTTTTTTCTGTTTTATTTTTACATTTTATTTTTAAAAATTTTGAAATTTAATTTTATTTATTTTTTTATACAGTAGGTTATTATTAGTTATCTATTTTATGCGTAAACATGTATACAGGTCAATCCCAATCTCCCAACTCATCCCAGCACCACCACCCCATGGCTTCCCCCACATTGTGTCCATACGTTTGTTCTCTACCTCTGTGTCTCTATTTCTGCCCTGCAAACCAGTTCATCTGTACCATTTTTCTAGGTTCCACATATAGGCATTAATATACAATATTTGTTTTTCTCTTTCTGACTTACTTCACTCTGCATGACAGTCTCTAGATCCATCAACTTCTCTACAAATGACCCAGTTTCATTCCTTTTTATGGCTGAGTAATATTCCATTTTATATATATACCACATCTTTATCCATTCGTCTGTCTGTGGCCATTTAGGTTGCTTCCATTACCTGGCTATTGTAAATGGTGCTGCAATGAACATTGTGGTGAATGTGTCTTTGTGATTTATGGTTTTCTCTGGGTATATGCCCAGAAGTGGGATTGCTGGATCCTATGGTAATTCTCTTTTTAGTTTTTTAAAGGAACCTCCATACTGTTCTCCATAGTGACTGTATCAATTTACATTCCCACCAATAGCGGAAGAGGGTTCCTTTTGTCCACACCCTCCCCAGAATTTGTTGTTTGTAGATTATCTGATGATGCCGATTCTAACAGGTGTGAGGTCTTACCTCATTGTAGTTTTGATTTGCATTTCTCTAATAATTAGTGATGTTGAGCAGCTTTTCATGTGCGTCTTGGCCATCTCTGTGTCTTCTTTGAAGAAACGTCTGTTTAGATCTTCTGCCCATTTTTGTATTGGGTTGTTTGTTTTATTAATATTAAGCTGCATGAGCTGTTTATATATATTGGAGATTAAACCTTTGTCCATTGATTCGTTTGTGAACGTTTTCGCCCATTCTGAGGGATGCCTTTTTCCATTCCCGTTTTTTTAACAAAGAAAGAAAGAAAGCAAAAGAAGCAGAACACTAATGTGCGTGAAATATGCCTCTTGAAATTGTCGTTTTGAAATATGGACGTCTTTTGAATTTTTTGGTCGATATATTACCCCAGGATTTGTTTTCAGGGCAGGTGTCATTTACAGGCCTGTAATGATTTGGAATATCCACTGACCATTAACGCTGGGATTAAAGCTGCTGTTGTGTGAAACGGCCACAAGGTGGCAGCAGTTTTCCCTTACCAAATCTGGTTAGTAGGGCAGCAGCGCCTCAATGGAAGAAGCGTTCTAGATTGGAATGTAGAACGGAATGTGCCAGGAGAAAGCCCCTCAAGTTTGTCTCACTACTTCTTGTTCGTGTTTTTAATTTAATTTTTTATTTTTTATTACAGCAAGTTTGAGTACAACGTTTAGCTTGTTGTTGGTGTGCAAGAGGTTGTTCTTTTACAAATATACATATGTCTGTTCTTCCTGGGAACCTTTTCCCATGTACGTTATGACAGAATGTTGAGTAGTCTTCTCTTGGTACTCCGTAGGTCTTTGGTGATTATATACGACTACTGTGTTTGTATATGTCTGTTAACCCCAATATCGTAATGAATTCAATCCTCACACCTTTCCTTTGGTGAACCATAAGTTTGTTTAATGAATCTGTGATTGCCCTTCTCCGTGGAAATATCTGCCCTGGTATCAATTTATAGGTAACACCTATAAGTGATATGATATGATATGTGTCTTTCACTTTCTGACTTACTCCAAGTCACGTGATTACCTGTAGACTCATCTACGGTGCTGCAAATGGCATTGTGTCCTTTTTTTCCTTGGCCAATATTCTGTCTTAGCGAGGTCCATTTTCTGCAGTGTGATTCCCTGAGGGCTGAGGATTAGCTGACCTGGGCAGCCTGACCCTGCCGGCAAGCCCTCCCCAGGCGTGCCTGGGTTGAGGTCAATATAAACAGCACTCCAGTCAGCAATAGCCCCTGCAGCTGTGCCTGACTCCATATTCTCTGCACCATCAGCAGTCTCTGGGCTGTGCTGGTGGGTGGGTGTGAGGGTCCACGGCTTTGTGGTTGTTCCGGTGTGAGTGGGGCTCTGCTGGATTTTCGGCAGGAGTTGCCAGGCTGCCACCTGTAAACAAGAGGATGTGTCACCCATAACTTCCACTGGAATATCTTTCCGGGCTTAGGTGAGGAAGGAAAAAAAGGAGTGGGGGCCAGGACAGGAGGGGTATCTCAGGCAGGGCAATGGAAAGCTTCCAGAAGAGCGCCCGTGGCCAGGACCATCCTGGCTGACCTGCAGGCACCAAGTTGGCCTGCATGCTGTCGCTGGTGTGGCTCCACGGCCCTTCCTCTAGGCTTTCAAGCCCTTGTACATATTCAGGTGTTTCACCTGGGAAGGGTGGGAACAGTTCAGCAGCAGCTGGCCTGGGGCTCAGCTCACGTTTACTCACAGAGGCCTCGGCACTGTCCCCAAGCTTTGCAATAAGGACACTCCTTGCGTGGGCGGGCGGGTCTGCTGGCTGTATGGGAGATGATTCCCCACCTCTGACCAATTTCAGAATTGTTTACCACTGGAGCAAGTGCCTTGGTGGTGTTTTATCTGTATAACTGTTAGGTTCAGTTTTTTTTTTTTTTCTTTTTGGTTCAAGTTAGATTTTATTCCTCTTTTATGTATTTATGGATATAAGCATGGAAATAATTCATTCTTATAAATACATCAGTGTGATTGGAAGAACTTTTTTTCTGTTTTATTTTTACATTTTATTTTTTAAAAATTTGAAATTTAATTTTATTTATATTTTTATACAGTAGGTTATTATTAGTTATCTATTTTATGCATAAATATGTATACAGGTCAATCCCAATCTCCCAACTCATCCCACCCCCACCACCCCATGGCTTCCCCCACTTTGTGTCCATACGTTTGTTCTCTACCTCTGTGTCTCTATTTCTGCCCTGCAAACCAGTTCATCTGTACCATTTTTCTAGGTTCCACATATAGGCATTAATATACATTATTTGTTTTTCTCTTTCTGACTTACTTCACTCTGCATGACAGTCTCTAGTCATCAACTTCTCTACAAATGACCCAGTTTCATTCCTTTTTATGGCTGAGTAATATTCCATTTTATATATGTACCATATCTTTATCCATTCGTCTGTCTGTGGCCATTTAGGTTGCTTCCATTACCTGGCTATTGTAAATAGTGCTGCAATGAACATTGTGGTGAATGTGTCTTTGTGATTTATGGTTTTCTCTGGGTATATGCCCAGAAGTGGGATTGCTGGATCCTATGGTAATTCTCTTTTTAGTTTTTTAAAGGAACCTCCAAACTGTTCTCCATAGTGACTGTATCAATTTACATTTCCACCAATAGCGGAAGAGGGTTCCTTTTGTCCACACCCTCCCCAGAATTTGTTGTTTGTAGATTATCTGATGATGCCGATTCTAACAGGTGTGAGGTCTTACCTCATTGTAGATTTGATTTGCATTTCTCTAATAATTAGTGATGTTGAGCAGCTTTTCATGTGCGTCTTGGCCATCTCTGTGTCTTCTTTGAAGAAACGTCTCTTTAGATCTTCTGCCCATTTTTGTATTGGGTTGTTTGTTTTATTAATATTAAGCTGCATGAGCTGTTTTTATATATTGGAGATTAAACCTTTGTCCATTGATTCGTTTGTGAACGTTTTCGCCCATTCTGAGGGTTGCCTTTTTCCATTCCCGTATTTTTAACAAAGAAAGAAAGAAAGCAAAAGAAGCAGAACACTAATGTGCGTGAAATATGCCTCTTGAAACTGCCGTTTTGAAATATGGTCGTCTTTTGAATTTTTTGGTCGATATATGACCCCAGGATTTGTTTTCAGGGCAGGTGTCATTTACAGGCCTGTAATGATTTGGAATATCCACTGACCATTAGCGCTGGGATTAAAGCTGCTGTTGTGTGAAACGGCCACAAGGTGGCAGCAGTTCTCCCTTACCAAATCTGGTTACTAGGGCAGCAGAGCCTCAATGGAAGAAGCGTTCTAGATTGGAATGTAGAACGGAATGTGCCAGGAGAAAGCCCCTCAAGTTTGTCTCACTACTTATTGTTCGTGTCTTTAATTTAATTTTTTATTTTTTATTACAGCAAGTTTGAGTACAACGTTTAGCTTGTTGTTGGTGTGAAAGAGGTGGTTCTTTTACACATATACATATGTCTGTTCTTCCTGGGAACCTTTTCCCATGTACGTTATGACAGAATGTTGAGTAGTCCTCTCTTGGTACTCCGTAGGTCTTTGGTGATTATATACGTCTACTGTGTTTGTATATGTCTGTTAACCCCAATATCGTAATGAATTCAATCCTCACACCTTTCCTTTGGTGAACCATAAGTTTGTTTAATGAATCTGTGATTGCCCTTCTCCGTGGAAATATCTGCCCTGGTATCAATTTATAGGTAACACCTATAAGTGATATGATATGATATGTGTCTTTCACTTTCTGACTTACTCCAAGTCACGTGATTACCTGTAGACTCATCTACGGTGCTGCAAATGGCATTGTGTCCTTTTTTTCCTTGGCCAATATTCTGTCTTAGCGAGGTCCATTTTCTGCAATGTGATTCCCTGAGGGCTGAGGATTAGCTGACCTGGCCAGCCTGACCCTGCCGGCAAGCCCTCCCCAGGTGTGCCTGGGTTGAGGTCAATATAAACAGCACTCCAGGCAGCAATAGCCCCTGCAGCTGTGTCTGACTCCATATTCTCTGCACCATCAGCAGTCTCGGGGCTGTGCTGGTGGGAGGGTGTGAGGGTCCACGGCTTTGTGGTTGGTCCGGTGTGAGTGGGGCTCTGCTGGATTTTCGGCAGGAGTTGCCAGGCTGCCACCTGTAAAGAAGAGGATGTGTCACCCATAACTTCCACTGGAATATCTTTCCGGGCTTAGGTGAGGAAGGAAAAAAAGGAGTGGGGGCCAGGACAGGAGGGGTATCTCAGGCAGGGCAATGGAAAGCTTCCAGAAGAGCGCCCGTGGCCAGGACCATCCTGGCTGACCTGCAGGCACCAAGTTGGCCTGCATGCTGTCGCTGGTGTGGCTCCACGGCCCTTCCTCTAGGCTTTCAAGCCCTTGTACATATTCAGGTGTTTCACCTGGGAAGGGTGGGAACAGTTCAGCAGCAGCTGGCCTGGGGCTCAGCTCACGTTTACTCACAGAGGCCTCGGCACTGTCCCCAAGCTTTGCAATAAGGACGCTCCTTGCGTGGGCGGGCGGGGCTGCTGGCTGTATGGGAGATGATTCCCCACCTCTGACCAATTTCAGAATTGTTTACCACTAGAGCAAGTGCCTTGGTAGTGTTTTCCTCTGTATAACTGTTAGGTTCGGTTTTTTTTCTTTTTTGGTTCAAGTTAGATTTTATTCCTCTTTTATGTATTTATGGATATAAGCATGGAAATAATTCATTCTTATAAATACATCAGTGTGAATGGAAGAACATTTTTTTCTGTTTTATTTTTACATTTTATTTTTAATAATTTTGAAATTTAATTTTATTTATTTTTTTTATACAGTAGGTTATTATTAGTTATCTATTTTATGCATAAACATGTATACAGGTCAATCCCAATCTCCCAACTCATCCCACCACCACCACCCCATGGCTTCCCCCACTTTGTGTCCATACGTTTGTTCTCTACCTCTGTGTCTCTATTTCTGCCTGCAAACCAGTTCATCTGTACCATTTTTCTAGGTTCCACATATAGGCATTAATATACAATATTTGTTTTTCTCTTTCTGACTTACTTCACTCTGCATGACAGTCTCTAGATCCATCAACTTCTCTACAAATGACCCAGTTTCATTCCTTTTTATGGCTGAGTAATATTCCATTTTATATATGTACCACATCTTTATCCATTCGTCTGTCTGTGGCCATTTAGGTTGCTTCCATTACCTGGCTATTGTAAATAGTGCTGCAATGAACATTGTGGTGAATGTGTCTTTGTGATTTATGGTTTTCTCTGGGTATATGCCCAGAAGTGGGATTGCTGGATCCTATGGTAATTCTCTTTTTAGTTTTTCAAAGGAACCTCCATACTGTTCTCCGTAGTGACTGTATCAATTTACATTCCCACAAATAGCGGAAGAGGGTTCCTTTTGTCCACACCCTCCCCAGAATTTGTTGTTTGTGGATTATCTGATGATGCCGATTCTAACAGGTGTGAGGTCTTACCTCATTGTAGTTTTGATTTGCATTTCTCTAATAATTAGTGATGTTGAGCAGCTTTTCATGTGCGTCTTGGCCATCTCTGTGTCTTCTTTGAAGAAACGTCTCTTTAGATCTTCTGCCCAATTTTGTATTGGGTTGTTTGTTTTATTAATATTAAGCTGCATGAGCTGTTTATATATATTGGAGATTAAACCTGTGTCCATTGATTCGTTTGTGAACGTTTTCGCCCATTCTGAGGGTTGCCTTTTTCCATTCCCGTTTTTTTTAACAAAGAAAGAAAGAAAGCAAAAGAAGCAGAACACTAATGTGCGTGAAATATGCCTCTTGAAACTGCCGTTTTGAAATATGGACGTCTTTTGAATTTTTTGGTCGATATATGACCCCAGGATTTGTTTTCAGGGCAGGTGTCATTTACAGGCCTGTAATGATTTGGAATATCCACTGACCATTAGCGCTGGGATTAAAGCTGCTGTTGTGTGAAACGGCCACAAGGTGGCAGCAGTTCTCCCTTACCAAATCTGGTTACTAGGGCAGCAGAGCCTCAATGGAAGTCGCGTTCTAGTTTGGAATGTAGAACGGAATGTGCCAGGAGAAAGCCCCTCAAGTTTGTCTCACTACTTCTTGTTCGTGTTTTTAATTTAACTTTTTTATTTTTTATTACAGCAAGTTTGAGTACAACGTTTAGCTTGTTGTAGGTGTGCAAGAGGTGGTTCTTTTACACATATACATATGTCTGTTCTTCCTGGAATCCTTTTCACATGTACGTTATGACAGAATGTTGAGTAGTCTTCTCTTGGTACTCCATAGGTGTTTGGTGATTATATATGTCTACTGTGTTTGTATATGTCTGTTAACCCCAATATCGTAATGAATTCAATCCTCACAGCTTTCCTTTGGTGAACCATAAGTTTGTTTAATGAATCTGTGATTGCCCTTCTCCGTGGAAATATCTGCCCTGGTATCAATTTATAGGTAACACCTATAAGTGATATGACATTATATGTGTCTTTCACTTTCTGACTTACTCCAAGTCACGTGATTACCTCGAGACTCATCTACGGTGCTGCAAATGGCATTGTGTCCTATTTTTCTTTGGCGAATATTCTCTCTTAGAGAGGTCCATTTTCTGCAATGTGATTCCCTGAGGGCTGAGGATTAGCTGACCTGGGCAGCCTGACCATGCCGGCAAGCCCTCCCCAGGTGTGCCTGGGTTGAGGTCAATATAAACAGCACTCCAGGCAGCAATAGCCCCTGCAGCTGTGCCTGACTCCATATTCTCTGCACCATCAGCAGTCTCGGGGCTGTGCTGGTGGGAGGGTGTGAGGGTCCACGGCTTTGTGGGTGGCCCGGTGTGAGTGGGGCTCTGCTGGATTTTTGGCAGGAGTTGCCAGGCTGCCACCTGTAAAGAAGAGGATGTGTCACCCATAACTTCCACTGGAATATCACTCCGGGCTGAGGTGAGGAAGGAAAGAAAGGAGTGGGGGCCGGGACAGGAGGGGTATCTCAGGCAGGGCAATGGAAAGCTTCCAGAAGAGCGCCCGTGGCCAGGACCATCCTGGCTGACCTGCAGGCACCAAGTTGGCCTGCGTGCTGTCGCTGGTGTGGCTCCACGGCCCTTCCTCTAGGCTTTCAAGCCCTTGTACATATTCAGGTGTTTCACCTGGGAAGGGTGGGAAGAGTTCAGCAGCAGCTGGCCTGGGGCTCAGCTCACGTTTACTCACAGAGGCCTCGGCATGGTCCCGCAGCTTTGCAATAAGGACGTTCCTTGCGTGGGCGGGCGGGGCTGCTGGCTGTATGGGAGATGATTCCCCACCTCTGACCAATTTCAGAATTGTTTACCACTGGAGCAAGTGCCTTGGTAGTGTTTTATCTGTATAACTGTTAGGTTCTGTTTTTTTTTTTTCTTTTTTGGTTCAAGTTAGAATTTATTCCTGTTTTATGTATTTATGGATATAAGCATGGAAATAATTCATTCTTATAAATACATCAGTGTGAATGGAAGAACTTTTTTTCTGTTTTATTTTTACATTTTATTTTTAAAAAATTTGAAATTTAATTTTATTTATTTTTTTATACAGTAGGTTATTATTAGTTATCTATTTTATGCATAAACATGTAAACAGGTGAATCCCAATCTCCCAACTCATCCCACCACCACCACCCCATGGCTTCCCCCACTTTGTGTCCATACGTTTGTTCTCTACGTCTGTGTCTCTATTTCTGCCCTGCAAACCAGTTCATCTGTACCATTTTTCTAGGTTCCACATATAGGCCTTAATATACAATATTTGTTTTTCTCTTTCTGACTTACTTCACTCTGCATGACAGTCTCTAGATCCATCAACTTCTCTACAAATGACCCAGTTTCATTCCTTTTTATGGCCGAGTAATATTCCATTTTGTATATGTACCACATCTTTATCCATTCGTCTGTCTGTGGCCATTTAGGTTGCTTCCATTACCTGGCTATTGTAAATAGTGCTGCAATGAACATTGTGGTGAATGTGTCTTTGTGATTTATGGTTTTCTCTGGGTATATGCCCAGAAGTGGGATTGATGGATCCTACGGTAATTCTCTTTTTCGTTTTTTAAAGGAACCTCCATACTGTTCTCCATAGTGACTGTATCAATTTACATTCCCACCAATAGCGGAAATGGGTTCCTTTTGTCCACACCCTCCCCAGAATTTGTTGTTTGTAGATTATCTGATGATGCCGATTCTAACAGGTGTGAGGTCTTACCTCATTGTAGTTTTGATTTGCATTTCTCTAATAATTAGTGATGTTGAGCAGCTTTTCATGTGCGTCTTGGCCATCTCTGTGTCTTCTTTGAAGAAACGTCTCTTTAGATCTTCTGCCCATTTTTGTATTGGGTTGTTTGTTTTATTAATATTAAGCTGCATGAGCTGTTTATATATATTGGAGATTAAACCTTTGTCCATTGATTCGTTTGTGAACGTTTTCGCCCATTCTGAGGGTTGCCTTTTTCCATTCCCGTATTTTTAACAAAGAAAGAAAGAAAGCAAAAGAAGCAGAACACTAATGTGCGTGAAATATGCCTCTTGAAACTGTCGTTTTGAAATATGGACGTCTTTTGAATTTTTTGGTCGATATATGACCCCAGGATTTGTTTTCAGGGCAGGTGTCATTTACAGGCCGGTAATGATTTGGAATATCCACTGACCATTAGCGCTGGGATTAAAGCTGCTGTTGTGTGAAACGGCCACAAGGTGGCAGCAGTTCTCCCTTACCAAATCTGGTTACTAGGGCAGCAGAGCCTCAATGGAAGAAGCGTTCTAGATTGGAATGTAGAACGGAATGTGCCAGGAGAAAGCCCCTTAAGTTTGTCTCACTACTTCTTGTTCGTGTTTTAATTTTATTTTTTATTTTTTATTACAGCAAGTTTGAGTACAACGTTTAGCTTGTTGTTGGTGTGCAAGAGGTGGTTCTTTTACACATATACATATGTCTGTTCTTCCTGGGAACCTTTTCCCATGTACGTTATGAGAGAATGTTGAGTAGTCTTCTCTTGGTACTCCGTAGGTCTTTGGTGATTATATACTTCTACTGTGTTTGTATATGTCTGTTAACCCCAATATCGTAATGAATTCAATCCTCACACCTTTCCTTTGGTGAACCATAAGTTTGTTTAATGAATCTGTGATTGCCCTTCTCCGTGGAAATATCTGCCCTGGTATCAATTTATAGGTAACACCTATAAGTGATATGATATGATATCTGTCTTTCACTTTCTGACTTACTCCATGTCACGTGATTACCTCTAGAATCATCTACGGTGCTGCAAATGGTATTGTGTCGTTTTTTCCCTTGGCGAATATTCTGTATTAGCGAGGTCCATTTTCTGCAATGTGATTCCATGAGGGCTGAGGATTAGCTGCCCTGGGCAGCCTGACCCTGCCGGCAAGCCCTCCCCAGGTGTGCCTGGGTTGAGGTCAATATAAACAGCACTCCAGGCAGCAATAGCCCCTGCAGCTGTGCCTGACTCCATATTCTCTGCACCATCAGCAGTCTCTGGGCTGTGCTGGTGGGAGGTTGTGAGGGTCCACGGCTTTGTGGTTGGTCCGGTGTGAGTGGGGCTCTGCTGGATTTTCGGCAGGTGTAGCCAGGCTGCCACCTGTAAAGAAGAGGATGTGTCACCCATAACTTCCACTGGAATATCTCTCCGGGCTGAGGTGAGGAAGGAAAAAAAGTAGTGGGGGCCGGGACAGGAGGGGTATCTCAGGCAGGGCAATGGAAATCTTCCAGAAGAGCGCCCGTGGCCAGGACCATCCTGGCTGACCTGCAGGCACCAAGTTGGCCTGCGTGCTGTCGCTGGTGTGGCTCCACGGCCCTTCCTCTAGGCTTTCAAGCCCTTGTACATACATATTCAGGTGTTTCACCTGGGAAGGGTGGGAACAGTTCAGCAGCAGCTGGCCTGGGGCTCAGCTCACGTTTACTCACAGAGGCCTCGGCACGGTCCCCCAGCTTTGCAATAAGGACGCTCCTTGCGTGGGCGGGCGGGGCTGCTGGCTGTATGGGAGATGATTCCCCACCTCTGACCAATTTCAGAATTGTTTACCACTGGAGCAAGTGCCTTGGTAGTGTTTTCCTCTGTATAACTGTTAGGTTCAGTTTTTCTTTTTCTTTTTTGGTTCAAGTTAGATTTTATTCCCCTTTATGTATTTATGGATATAAGCATGGAAATAATTCATTCTTATAAATACATCAGTGTGAATGGAAGAACTTTTTTTCTGTTTTATTTTTACATTTTATTTTTAAAAAATTTGAAATTTAATTTTATTTATTTTTTTATACAGTAGGTTATTATTAGTTATCTATTTTATGCATAAACATGTATACAGGTCAATCTCAATCTCCCAACTCATCCCACCACCAGCACCCCATGGCTTCCCCCACTTTGTGTCCATACGTTTGTTCTCTACCTCTGTGTCTCTATTTCTGCCCTGCAAACCAGTTCATCTGTACCATTTTTCTAGGTTCCACATATAGGCCTTAATATACAATATTTGTTTTTCTCTTTCTGACTTACTTCACTCTGCATGACAGTCTCTAGATCCATCAACTTCTCTTCAAATGACCGTTTCATTCCTTTTTATGGCTGAGTAATATTCCATTTTATATATGTACCACATCTTTATCCATTCGTCTGTCTGTGGCCATTTAGGTTGCTTCCATTACCTGGCTATTGTAAATAGTGCTGCAATGAACATTGTGGTGAATGTGTCTTTGTGATTTTTGGTTTTCTCTGGGTATATGCCCAGAAGTGGGATTGCTGGATCCTATGGTAATTCTCTTTTTAGTTTTTTAAAGGAACCTCCATACTGTTCTCCATAGTGACTGTATCAATTTACATTCCCACCAATAGCGGAAGAGGGTTCCTTTTGTCCACACCCTCCCCAGAATTTGGTGTTTGTAGATTATCTGATGATGCCGATTCTAACAGGTGTGAGGTCTTACCTCATTGTAGTTTTGATTTGCATTTCTCTAATAATTAGTGATGTTGAGCAGCTTTTCATGTGCGTCTTGGCCATCTCTGTGTCTTCTTTGAAGAAACGTCTCTTTAGATCTTCTGCCCATTTTTGTATTGGGTTGTTTGTTTTATTAATATTAAGCTGCATGAGCTGTTTATATATATTGGAGATTAAACCTTTGTCCATTGATTCGTTTGTGAACGTTTTCGCCCATTCTGAGGGTTGCCTTTTTCCATTCCCGTTTTTTTAACAAAGAAAGAAAGAAAGCCAAGGAATCAGAACACTAATGTGCGTGAAATATGCCTCTTGTAACTGTCGTTTTTAAATATGGACGTCTTTTGAATTTTTTGGTCGATATATGACCCCAGGATTTCTTTTCAGGGCAGGTGTCATTTACAGGCCTGTAATGATTTGGAATATCCACTGACCATTAGCGCTGGGATTAAAGATGCTGTTGTGTGAAACGGCCACAAGGTGGCAGCAGTTCTCCCTTACCAAATCTGGTTACTAGGGCAGCAGAGTCTCAATGGAAGTTGCGTTGTAGATTGGAATGTAGAACGGAATGTGCCAGGAGAAAGCCCCTCATGTTTGTCTCACTACTTCTTGTTCGTGTTTTTAATTTAATTTTTTATTTTTTATTACAGCAAGTTTGAGTACAACGTTTAGCTTGTTGTAGGTGTTCAAGAGGTGGTTCTTTTACACATATACATATGTCTGTTCTTCCTGGAATCCTTTTCCCATGTACGTTATGACAGAATGTTGAGTAGTCTTCTCTTGGTACTCCGTAGGTCTTTGGTGATTATATACGTTACTGTGTTTGTATATGTCTGTTAACCCCAATATCGTAATGAATTCAATCCTCACACCTTTCCTTTGGTGAACCATAAGTTTGTTTAATGAATCTGTGATTGCCCTTCTCCGTGGAAATATCTGCCCTGGTATCAATTTATAGGTAACACCTATAAGTGATATGACATGATATGTGTCTTTCACTTTCTGACTTACTCCAAGTCACGTGATTACCTCTAGACTCATCTACGGTGCTGCAAATGGCATTGTGTCCTTTTTTTCCTTGGCCAATATTCTGTCTTAGCGAGGTCCATTTTCTGCAATGTGATTCCCTGAGGGCTGAGGATTAGCTGACCTGGCCAGCCTGACCCTGCCGGCAAGCCCTCGCCAGGTGTGCCTGGGTTGAGGTCCATATAAACAGCACTCTGGGCAGCAATAGCCCCTGCAGCTGTGCCTGACTCCATATTCTCTGCACCATCAGCAGTCTCGGGGCTGTGCTGGTGGGAGGGTGTGAGGGTCCACGGCTTTGAGGGTGGCCCAGTGTGAGTGGGGCTCTGCTGGATTTTCGGCAGGAGTTGCCAGGCTGCCACCTTTAAAGAAGAGGATGTGTCACCCATAACTTCCACTGGAATATCTCTCCGGGCTGAGGTGAGGAAGGAAAGAAAGGAGTGGGGGCCGGGACAGGAGGGGTATCTCAGGCAGGGCAATGGAAAGCTTCCAGAAGAGCGCCCGTGGCCAGGACCATCCTGGCTGACCTGCAGGCACCAAGTTGGCCTGCGTGCTGTCGCTGGTGTGGCTCCACGGCCCTTCCTCTAGGCTTTCAAGCCCTTGTACATATTCAGGTGTTTCACCTGGGAAGGGTGGGAACAGTTCAGCAGCAGCTGGCCTGGGGCTCATCTCACGTTTACTCACAGAGGCCTCGGCACGGTCCCCCAGCTTTGCAATAAGGACGCTCCTTGCGTGGGCGGGTGGGGCTGCTGGCTGTATGGGAGATGATTCCCCACCTCTGACCAATTTCAGAATTGTTTACCACTGGAGCAAGTGCCTTGGTAGTGTTTTCCTCTGTATAACTGTTAGGTTCAGTTTTTTTTCTTTTTTGGTTCAAGTTAGATTTTATTCCTCTTTTATGTATTTATGGATATAAGCATGGAAATAATTCATTCTTATAAATACATCAGTGTGAATGGAAGAACATTTTCTTCTCTTTTATTTTAACATTTTATTTTTGAAAAATTTGAAATTTAATTTTATTTATTTTTTTATACAGTAGGTTATTATTAGTTATCTATTTTATGCATAAATATGTATACAGGTCAATCCCAGTCTCCCAACTCATCCCACCGCCACCACCTCATGGCTTCCCCCACTTTGTGTCCATACGTTTGTTCTCTACCTCTGTGTCTCTATTTCTGCCCTGCAAACCAGTTCATCTGTACCATTTTTCTAGGTTCCACATATAGGCCTTAATATACAATATTTGTTTTTCTCTTTCTGACTTACTTCACTCTGCATGACAGTCTCTAGATCCATCAACTTCTCTACAAATGACCGTTTCATTCCTTTTTATGGCTGAGTAATATTCCATTTTATATATGTACCACATCTTTATCCATTCGTCTGTCTGTGGCCATTTAGGTTGCTTCCATTATCTGGCTATTGTAAATAGTGCTGCAATGAACATTGTGGTGAATGTGTCTTTGTGATTTATGGTTTTCTCTGGGTATATGCCCAGAAGTGGGATTGCTGGATCCTATGGTAATTCTCTTTTTAGTTTTTTAAAGGAACCTCCATACTGTTCTCCATAGTGACTGTATCAATTTACATTCCCACCAATAGCGGAAGAGGGTTCCTTTTGTCCACACCCTCCCCAGAATTTGTTGTTTGTAGATTATCTGATGATGCCGATTCTAACAGGTGTGAGGTCTTAATTCATTGTAGTTTTGATTTGCATTTCTCTAATAATTAGTGATGTTGAGCAGCTTTTCATGTGCGTCTTGGCCATCTCTGTGTCTTCTTTGAAAAAACGTCTCTTTAGATCTTCTGCCCATTTTTGTATTGGGTTGTTTGTTTTATTAATATTAAGCTGCATGAGCTGTTTATATATATTGGAGATTAAACCTTTGTCCATTGATTCGTTTGTGAACGTTTTCGCCCATTCTGAGGGTTGCCTTTTTCCATTCCCGTTTTTGTAACAAAGAAAGAAAGAAAGCCAAAGAAGCAGAACACTAATGTGCGTGAAATATGCCTCTTGTAACTGTCGTTTTGAAATATGGACGTCTTTTGAATTTTTTGTTCGATATATGACCCCAGGATTTGTTTTCAGGGCAGGTGTCATTTACAGGCCTGTAATGATTTGGAATATCCACTGACCATTAGCGCTGGGATTAAAGCTGCTGTTGTGTGAAACGGCCACAAGGTGGCAGCAGTTCTCCCTTACCAAATCTGGTTACTAGGGCAGCAGAGCCTCAATGGAAGTCGCGTTCTAGATTGGAATGTAGAACGGAATGTGCCAGGAGAAAGCCCCTCAAGTTTGTCTCACTACTTCTTTTTCGTGTTTTTAATTTATTTTTTTATTTTTTATAACAGCAAGTTTGAGTACAACGTTTAGCTTGTTGTAGGTGTGCAAGAGGTGGTTCTTTTACACATATACATATGTCTGTTCTTCCTGGGATCCTTTTCCCATGTACGTTATGACAGAATGTTGAGTAGTCTTCTCTTGGTACTCCGTAGGTCTTTGGTGATTATATACGTCTACTGTGTTTGTATATGTCTGTTAACCCCAATATCGTAATGAATTCAATCCTCACAACTTTCCTTTGGTGAACCATAAGTTTGTTTAATGAATCTGTGATTGCCCTTCTCCGTGGAAATATCTGCCCTGGTATCAATTTATAGGTAACACTTATAAGTGATATGATACGATATTTGTCTTTCACTTTCTGACTTACTCCAAGTCACGTGATTACCTCTAGACTCATCTACGGTGCTGCAAATGGCATTGTGTCCTTTTTTTCCTTGGCGAATATGCTGTCTTAGCGAGGTCCATTTTCTGCAATGTGATTCCCTGAGGGCTGAGGATTAGCTGACCTGGCCAGCCTGACCCTGCCGGCAAGCCCTCCCCAGGTGTGCCTGGGTTGAGGTCAATATAAACAGAACTCTGGGCAGCAATAGCCCCTGCAGCTGTGCCTGACTCCATATTCTCTGCACCATCAGCAGTCTCGGGGCTGTGCTGGTGGGAGGGTGTGAGGGTCCACGGCTTTGTGGGTGGCCCGGTGTGAGTGGGGCTCTGCTGGATTTTCGGCAGGAGTTGCCAGGCTGCCACCTGTAAAGAAGAGGATGTGTCACCCATAACTTCCACTGGAATATCTCTCCGAGCTCAGGTGAGGAATGAAAAAATGAGTGGGGGACGGGACAGGAGGGGTATCTCAGGCAGGGCAATGGAAAGCTTCCAGAAGAGCGCCCGTGGCCAGGACCATCCTGGCTGACCTGCAGGCACCAAGTTGGCCTGCGTGCTGTCGCTGGTGTGCCTCCACGGCCCTTCCTCTAGGCTTTCAAGCCCTTGCACATATTCAGGTGTTTCACCTGGGAAGGGTGGGAACAGTTCAGCAGCAGCTGGCCTGGGGCTCAGGTCAGGTTTACTCACAGAGGCCTCGGCACGGTCCCCCAGCTTTGCAATAAGGACGCTCCTTGCGTGTGCGGGCGGGGCTGCTGGCTGTATGGCAGATGATTCCCCACCTCTGACCAATTTCAGAATTGTTTACCACTGGAGCAAGTGCCTTGGTAGTGTTTTCCTCTGTATAACTGTTAGGTTTTTTTTTTTTTTTCTTTTTTGGTTCAAGTTAGATTTTATTCCTCTTTTATGTATTTATGGATATAAGCATGGAAATAATTCATTCTTATAAATATATCAGTGTGAATGGAAGAAATTTTTTTTCTGTATTATTTTTACATTTTATTTTTTAAAAATTTGAAATTTAATTTTATTTTTTTATACAGTAGGTTATTATTAGTCATCTATTTTATGCATAAACATGTATACAGGTCAATCCCAATCTCCCAACTCATACCACCACGACCACCCCATGGCTTCCCCCACTCTGTGTCCATACGTTTGTTCTCTACCTCTGTGTCTCTATTTCTGCCCTGCAAACCAGTTCATCTGTACCATTTTTCTAGGTTCCACATATAGGCCTTAATATACAATATTTGTTTTTCTCTTTCTGACTTACTTCACTCTGCATGACAGTCTCTAGATCCATCTACTTCTCTACAAATGACCGTTTCATTCCTTTTTATGGCTGAGTAATATTCCATTTTATATATGTACCACATCTTTATCCATTCGTCTGTCTGTGGCCATTTAGGTTGCTTCCATTACCTGGCTATTGTAAATAGTGCTGCAATGCACATTGTGGTGAATGTGTCTTTGTGATTTATGGTTTTCTCTAGGTATATGCCCAGAAGTGGGATTGCTGGATCCTATGGTAATTCTCTTTTTAGTTTTTTAAAGGAACCTCCATACTGTTCTTCATAGTGACTGTATCAATTTACATTCCCACCAATAGCGGAAGAGGGTTCCTTTTGTCCACACCCTCCCCAGAATTTGTTGTTTGTAGATTATCTGATGATGCCGATTCTAACAGGTGTGAGGTCTTACCTCATTGTAGTTTTGATTTGCATTTCTCTAATAATTAGTGATGTTGAGCAGCTTTTCATGTGCGTCTTGGCCATCTCTGTGTCTTCTTTGAAGAAACGTCTCTTTTGATCTTCTGCCCATTTTTGTATTGTGTTGTTTGTTTTATTAATATTAAGCTGCATGAGCTGTTTATATATATTGGAGATTAAACCTTTGTCCATTGATACGTTTGTGAACGTTTTCCCCCATTCTGAGGGTTGCCTTTTTCCATTCCCGTATTTTTAACAAAGAAAGAAAGCAAGCAAAAGAAGCAGAACACTAATGTGCGTGAAATATCCCTCTTGAAACTGTCGTTTTGAAATATGGACGACTTTTGAATTTTTTGGTCGATATATGACCACAGGATTTCTTTTCAGGGCAGGTGTCATTTAAAGGCCTGTAATGATTTGGAATATCCACTGACCATTAGCGCTGGGATTAAAGCTGCTGTTGTGTGAAACGGCCACAAGGTGGCAGCAGTTCTCCCTTACCAAATCTGGTTACTAGGGCAGCAGAGCCTCAATGGAAGTCGCGTTCTAGATTGGAATGTAGAACGGAATGTGCCAGGAGAAAGCCCCTCAAGTTTGTCTCACTACTTCTTTTTCGTGTTTTTAATTTATTTTTTTATTTTTTATAACCGCAAGTTTGAGTACAACGTTTAGCTTGTTGTAGGTGTGCAAGAGGTGGTTCTTTTACACATATACATATGTCTGTTCTTCCTGGGAACCTTTTCCCATGTACGTTATGACAGAATGTTGAGTAGTCTTCTCTTGGTACTCCGTAGGTCTTTAGTGATTATATACTTCTACTGTGTTTGTATATGTCTGTTAACCCCAATATCGTAATGAATTCAATCCTCACACCTTTCCTTTGGTGAACCATAAGTTTGTTTAATGAATCTGTGATTGCCCTTCTCCGTGGAAATATCTGCCCTGGTATCAATTTATAGGTAACACCTATAAGTGATATGATATGATATGTGTCTTTCACTTTCTGACTTACTCCAAGTCACGTGATTACCTCTAGACTCATCTACGGTGCTGCAAATGGCATTGTGTCCTTTTTTCCCTTGGCGAATATTCTGTCTTAGCGAGGTCCATTTTCTGCAATGTGATTCCCTGAGGGCTGAGGATTAGCTGCCCTGGGCAGCCTGACCCTGCCGGCAAGCCCTCCCCAGGTGTGCCTGTGTTGAGGTCAATATAAACAGCACTCCAGGCAGCAATAGGCCCTGCAGCTGTGCCTGACTCCATATTCTCTGCACCATCAGCAGTCTCGGGGCTGTGCTGGTGGGAGGGTGTGAGGGTTCACGGCTTTGTTGGTGGCCCGGTGTGAGTGGGGCTCTGCTGGATTTTCGGCAGGAGTTGCCAGGCTGCCACCTGTAAAGAAGAGGATGTGTCACCCATAACTTCCACTGGAATACCTCTCCGGGCTGAGGTGAGGTAGGAAAAAAAGGAGTGGGGGCCGGGACAGGAGGGGTATCTCAGGCAGGGCAATGGAAAGCTTCCAGAAGAGCGCCCGTGGCCAGGACCATCCTGGCTGACCTGCAGGCACCAAGTTGGCCTGCGTGCTGTCGCTGGTGTGGCTCCACGGCCCTTCCTCTAGGCTTTCAAGCCCTTGTACATATTCAGGTGTTTCACCTGGGAAGGGTGGGAACAGTTCAGCAGAAGCTGGCCTGGGGCTCAGATCACGTTTACTCACAGAGGCCTCGGCACGGTCCCCCAGCTTTGCAATAAGGACGCTCCTTGCGTGGGCGGGCGGGGCTGCTGGCTGTATGGGAGATGATTCCCCACCTCTGACCAATTTCAGAATTGTTTACCACTGGAGCAAGTGCCTTGGTCGTGTTTTCCTCTGTATAACTGTTAGGTTCAGTTTTTTTTTTTCTTTTTTGGTTCAAGATAGATTTTATTCCTCTTTTATGTATTTATGGATATAAGCATGGAAATAATTCATTCTTATAAATACATAAGTGTGAATGGAAGAACTTTTTTTTCTGTATTATTTTTACATTTTATTTTTTAAAAATTTGAAATTTAATTTTATTTATTTATTTATACAGTAGGTTATTATTAGTTATCTATTTTATGCATAAACATGTATACAGGTCAATCCCAATCTCCCAACTCATCCCACCACCACCACCCCATGGCTTCCCCCACTTTGTGTCCATACGTTTGTTCTCTACCTCTGTGTCTCTATTTCTGCCCTGCAAACCAGTTCATCTGTACCATTTTTCTAGGTTCCACATATAGGCATTAATATACAATATTTGTTTTTCTCTTTCTGACTTACTTCACTCTGCATGACAGTCTCTAGATCCATCAACTTCTCTACAAATGACCGTTTCATTCCTTTTTATGGTTGAGTAATATTCCATTTTATATATGTACCACATCTTTATCCATTCGTCTGTCTGTGGCCATTAAGGTTGCTTCCATTACCTGGCTATTGTAAATAGTGCTGCAATGAACATTGTGGTGAATGTGTCTTTGTGATTTATGGTTTTCTCTGGGTATAAGCCCAGAAGTGGGATTGCTGGATCCTATGGTAATTCTCTTTTTAGTTTTTTAAAGGAACCTCCATACTGTTCTCCATAGTGACTGTATCAATTTACATTCCCACCAATAGCGGAAGAGGGTGCCTTTTGTCCACACCCTCCCCAGAATTTGTTGTTTGTAGATTATCTGATGCTGCCGATTCTAACAGGTGTGAGGTCTTACCTCATTGTAGTTTTGATTTGCATTTCTCTAATAATTAGTGATGTTGAGCAGCTTTTCATGTGCGTCTTGGCCATCTCTGTGTCTTCTTTGAAGAAACGTCTTTTAGATCTTCTGCCCATTTTTGTATTGGGTTGTTTGTTTTATTAATATTAAGCTGCATGAGCTGTTTATATATATTGGAGATTAAACCTTTGTCCATTGATTCGTTTGTGAATTTTTTCGCCCATTCTGAGGGTTGCCTTTTTCCATTCCCGTTTTTTTAACAAAGAAAGAAAGAAAGCCAAAGAAGCAGAACACTAATGTGCGTGAAATATGCCTCTTGTAACTGTCGTTTTGAAATATGGACGTCTTTTGAATTTTTTGGTCGATATATGACCCCAGGATTTCTTTTCAGGGCAGGTGTCATTTACAGGCCTGTAATGATTTAGAATATCTACTGACCATTAGCGCTGGGATTAAAGCTGCTGTTGTGTGAAACGGCCACAAGGTGGCAGCAGTTCTCCCTTACCAAATCTGGTTACTAGGGCAGCAGAGCCTCAATGGAAGTCGCGTTCTAGATAGGAATGTAGAACGGAATGTGCCAGGAGAAAGCCCCTCAAGTTTGTCTCACTACTTCTTGTTCGTGTTTTTAATTTAATTTTTTATTTTTTATTACAGCAAGTTTGAGTACAACGTTTAGCTTGTTCTAGGTGTGCAAGAGGTGGTTCTTTTACACATATACATATGTCTGTTCTTCCTGGGATCCTTTTCCCATGTACGTTATGACAGAATGTTGAGTAGTCTTCTCTTGGTACTCCGTAGGTCTTTGGTGATTATATACGTCTACTGTGTTTGTATATGTCTGTTAACCCCAATATCGTAATGAATTCAATCCTCACACCTTTCCTTTGGTGAACCATAAGTTTGTTTAATGAATCTGTGATTGCCCTTCTCCGTGGAAATATCTGCCCTGGTATCAATTTATAGGTAACACCTATAAGTGATATGATATGATATGTGTCTTTCACTTTCTGACTTACTCCAAGTCACGTGATTACCTCTAGACTCATCTACGGTGCTGCAAATGGCATTGTGTCCTTTTTTTCCTTGGCGAATATTCTCTCTTAGCGAGGTCCATTTTCTGCAATGTGATTCCCTGAGGGCTGAGGATTAGCTGACCTGGGCAGCCTGACCCTGCCGGCAAGCCCTCCCCAGGTGTGCCTGGGTTGAGGTCAATATAAACAGCACTCCAGGCAGCAATAGCCCCTGCAGCTGTGCCTGACTCCATATTCTCTGCACCATCAGCAGTCTCGGGGCTGTGCTGGTGGGAGGGTGTGAGGGTCCACGGCTTTGTGGGTGGCCCGGTGTGAGTGGGGCTCTGCTGGATTTTCGGCAGGAGTTGCCAGGCTGCCACCTGTAAAGAAGAGGATGTGTCACCCATAACTTGCACTGGAATATCTCTCCGGGCTGAGGTGAGGAAGGAAAAAAGGAGTGGGGGACGGGACAGGAGGGGTATCTCAGGCAGGGCAATGGAAAGCTTCCAGAAGAGCGCCTGTGGCCAGGACCATCCTGGCTGACCTGCAGGCACCAAGTTGGCCTGCGTGCTGTCGCTGGTGTGCCTCCACGGCCCTTCCTCTAGGCTTTCAAGCCCTTGTACATATTCAGGTGTTTCACCTGGGAAGGGTGGGAACAGTTCAGCAGCAGCTGGCCTGGGGCTCAGCTCACGTTTACTCACAGAGGCCTCGGCACGGTCCCCCAGCTTTGCAATAAGGACGCTCCTTGCGTGGGTGGGCGGGGCTGCTGGCTGTATGGGAGATGATTCCCCACCTCTGACCAATTTCAGAATTGTTTACCACTGGAGCAAGTGCCTTGGTAGTGTTTTCCTCAGTATAACTGTTAGGTTCAGTTTTTTTTTTTTGTTTGTTTCAAGTTAGATTTTATTCCTCTTTTATGTATTTATGGATATAAGCATGGAAATAATTCATTCTTATAAATACATCAGTGTGAATGGAAGAACTTTTTTTTCTGTATTATTTTTACATTATATTTTTAAAAAATTTGAAATTTAATATTATTTATTTTTTTATACAGTAGGTTATTATTAGTTATCTATTTTATGCATAAACATGTATACAGGTCAATCCCAATCTCCCAACTCATACCACCACCACCTCCCCATGGCTTCCCCCACTCCGTGTCCATACGTTTGTTCTCTACCTCTGTGTCTCTATTTCTGCCCTGCAAACCAGTTCATCTGTACCATTTTTCTAGGTTCCACATATAGGCCTTAATATACAATATTTGTTTTTCTCTTTCTGACTTACTTCACTCTGCATGACATTCTCTAGATCCATCAACTTCTCTACAAATGACCCAGTTTCATTCCTTTTTATGGCTGAGTAATATTCCATTTTATATATGTACCACATCTTTATCCATTCGTCTGTCTGTGGCCATTTAGGTTGCTTCCATTACCTGGCTATTGTAAATAGTGCTGCAATGAACATTGTGGTGAATGTGTCTTTGTGATTTATGGTTTTCTCTGGGTATATGCCCAGAAGTGGGATTGCTGGATCCTATGGTAATTCTCTTTTTAGTTTTTTAAAGGAACCTCCATACTGTTCTCCATAGTGACTGTATCAATTTACATTCCCACCAATAGCGGAAGAGGGTTCCTTTTGTCCACACCCTCCCCAGAATTTGTTGTTTGTAGATTATCTGATGATGCCGATTCTAACAAGTGTGAGGTCTTACCTCATTGTAGTTTTGATTTGCATTTCTCTAATAATTAGTGATGTTGAGCAGCTTTTCATGTGCGTCTTGGCCATCTCTGTGTCTTCTTTGAAGAAACGTCTCTTTAGATCTTCTGCCCATTTTTGTATTGGGTTGTTTGTTTTATTAATATTAAGCTGCATGAGCTGTTTATATATATTGGAGATTAAACCTTTGTCCATTGATACGTTTGTGAACGTTTTCCCCCATTCTGAGGGTTGCCTTTTTCCATTCCCGTATTTTTAACAAAGAAAGAAAGCAAGCAAAAGAAGCAGAACACTAATGTGCGTGAAATATGCCTCTTGAAACTGTCGTTTTGAAATATGGACGTCTTTTGAATTTTTTGGTCGATATATGACCCCAGGATTTGTTTTCAGGGCAGGTGTCATTTACAGGCCTGTAATGATTTGGAATATCCACTGACCATTAGCGCTGGGATTAAAGCTGCTGTTGTGTGAAACGGCCACAAGGTGGCAGCAGTTCTCCCTTACCAAATCTGGTTACTAGGGCAGCAGAGCCTCAATGGAAGTCGCGTTCTAGATTGGAATGTAGAACGGAATGTGCCAGGAGAAAGCCCCTCAAGTTTGTCTCACTACTTCTTGTTCGTGTTTTTAATTTAATTTTTTATTTTTTATTACAGCAAGTTTGAGTACAACGTTTAGCTTATTCTACGTGTGCAAGAGGTGGTTCTTTTACACATATACATATGTCTGTTCTTCCTGGAATCCTTTTCCCATGTACGTTATGACAGAATGTTGAGTAGTCTTCTCTTGGTACTCCGTAGGTCTTTGGTGATTATATACGTCTACTGTGTTTGTATATGTCTGTTAACCCCAATATCGTAATGAATTCAATCCTCACACCTTTCATTTGGTGAACCATAAGTTTGTTTAATGAATCTGTGATTGCCCTTCTCCGTGGAAATATCTGCCCTGGTATCAATTTATAGGTAACACCTATAAGTGATATGATACGATATTTGTCTTTCACTTTCTGACTTACTCCAAGTCACGTGATTACCTCTAGACTCATCTACGGTGCTGCAAATGGCATTGTGTCCTTTTTTTCCTTGGCGAATATGCTGTCTTAGCGAGGTCCATTTTCTGCAATGTGATTCCCTGAGGGCTGAGGATTAGCTGACCTGTGTAGCCTGACCCTGCCGGCAAGCCGTCCCCAGGTGTGCCTGGGTTGAGGTCAATATAAACAGCACTCCAGGCAGCAATAGCCCCTGCAGCTGTGCCTGACTCCATATTCTCTGCACCATCAGCAGTCTCGGGGCTGTGCTGGTGGGAGGGTGTGAGGGTCCACGGCTTTGTGGGTGGCCCGGTGTGAGTGGGGCTCTGCTGGATTTTCGGCAGGAGTTGCCAGGCTACCACCTGTAAAGAAGAGGATGTGTCACCCATAACTTCCACTGGAATATCTCTCCGAGCTCAGGTGAGGAATGAAAAAATGAGTGGGGGCCGGGACAGGAGGGGTATCTCAGGCATGGCAATGGAAAGCTTCCAGAAGAGCGCCCGTGGCCAGGACCATCCTGGCTGACCTGCAGGCACCAAGTTGGCCTGCGTGCTGTCGCTGGTGTGCCTCCACGGCCCTTCCTCTAGGCTTTCAAGCCCTTGTACATATTCAGGTGTTCCACCTGGGAAGGGTGGGAACAGTTCAGCAGCAGCTGGCCTGGGGCTCAGGTCACGTTTACTCACAGAGGCCTCGGCACGGTCCCCCAGCTTTGCAATAAGGACGCTCCTTGCGTGGGCGGGCGGGGCTGCTGGCTGTATGGCAGATGATTCCCCACCTCTGACCAATTTCAGAATTGTTTACCACTGGAGCAAGTGCCTTGGTAGTGTTTTCTTCTGTATAACTGTTAGGTTTTTTTTTTTTTTTCTTTTTTGGTTCAAGTTAGATTTTATTCCTCTTTTATGCATTTATGGATATAAGCATGGAAATAATTCATTCTTATAAATACATCAGTGTGAATGGAAGAACTTTTTTTTCTGTATTATTTTTACATTTTATTTTTTAAAAATTTGAAATTTAATTTTATTTTTTTATACAGTAGGTTATTATTAGTTATCTATTTTATGCATAAACATGTATACAGGTCAATCCCAATCTCCCAACTCATACCACCACGACAACCCCATGGCTTCCCCCACTCTGTGTCCATACGTTTGTTCTCTACCTCTGTGTCTCTATTTCTGCCCTGCAAACCAGTTCATCTGTACCATTTTTCTAGGTTCCACATATAGGCCTTAATATACAATATTTGTTTTTCTCTTTCTGACTTACTTCACTCTGCATGACAGTCTCTAGATCCATCAACTTCTCTACAAATGACCGTTTCATTCCTTTTTATGGCTGAGTAATATTCCATTTTATATATGTACCACATCTTTATCCATTCGTCTGTCTGTGGCCATTTAGGTTGCTTCCATTACCTGGCTATTGTAAATAGTGCTGCAATGAACATTGTGGTGAATGTGTCTTTGTGATTTATGGTTTTCTCTGGGTATATGCCCAGAAGTGGGATTGCTGGATCCTATGGTAATTCTCTTTTTAGTTTTTTAAAGGAACCTCCATACTGTTCTCCATAGTGACTGTATCAATTTACATTCCCACCAATAGCGGAAGAGGGTTCCTTTTGTCCACACCCTCCCCAGAATTTGTTGTTTGTAGATTATCTGATGATGCCGATTCTAACAGGTGTGAGGTCTTACCTCATTGTAGTTTTGATTTGCATTTCTCTAATAATTAGTGATGTTGAGCAGCTTTTCATGTGCGTCTTGGCCATCTCTGTGTCTTCTTTGAAGAAACGTCTCTTTTGATCTTCTGCCCATTTTTGTATTGGGTTGTTTGTTTTATTAATATTAAGCTGCATGAGCTGTTTATATATATTGGAGATTAAACCTTTGTCCATTGATACGTTTGTGAACGTTTTCCCCCATTCTGAGGGTTGCCTTTTTCCATTCCCGTATTTTTAACAAAGAAAGAAAGCAAGCAAAAGAAGCAGAACACTAATGTGCGTGAAATATGCCTCTTGAAACTGTCGTTTTGAAATATGGACGACTTTTGAATTTTTTGGTCGATATATGACCACAGGATTTCTTTTCAGGGCAGGTGTCATTTAAAGGCCTGTAATGATTTGGAATATCCACTGACCATTAGCGCTGGGATTAAAGCTGCTGTTGTGTGAAACGGCCACAAGGTGGCAGCAGTTCTCCCTTACCAAATCTGGTTACTAGGGCAGCAGAGCCTCAATGGAAGTCGCGTTCTAGATTGGAATGTAGAACGGAATGTGCCAGGAGAAAGCCCCTCAAGTTTGTCTCACTACTTCTTTTTCGTGTTTTTTATTTATTTTTTTATTTTTTATAACCGCAAGTTTGAGTACAACGTTTAGCTTGTTGTAGGTGTGCAAGAGGTGGTTCTTTTACACATATACATATGTCTGTTCTTCCTGGGAACCTTTTCCCATGTACGTTATGACCGAATGTTGAGTAGTCTTCTCTTGGTACTCCGTAGGTCTTTGGTGATTATATACTTCTACTGTGTTTGTATATGTCTGTTAACCCCAATATCGTAATGAATTCAATCCTCACACCTTTCCTTTGGTGAACCATAAGTTTGTTTAATGAATCTGTGATTGCCCTTCTCCGTGGAAATATCTGCCCTGGTATCAATTTATAGGTAACACCAATAAGTGATATGATATGATATGTGTCTTTCACTTTCTGACTTACTCCAAGTCACGTGATTACCTCTAGACTCATCTACGGTGCTGCAAATGGCATTGTGTCCTTTCTTCCCTTGGCGAATATTCTGTCTTAGCGAGGTCCATTTTCTGCAATGTGATTCCCTGAGGGCTGAGGATTAGCTGACCTGGGCAGCCTGACCCTGCCGGCAAGCCCTCCCCAGGTGTGCCTGTGTTGAGGTCAATATAAACAGCACTCCAGGCAGCAATATGCCCTGCAGCTGTGCCTGACTCCATATTCTCTGCACCATCAGCAGTCTCGGGGCTGTGCTGGTGGGAGGGTGTGAGGGTTCACGGCTTTGTTGGTGGCCCGGTGTGAGTGGGGCTCTGCTGGATTTTCGGCAGGAGTTGCCAGGCTGCCACCTGTAAAGAAGAGGATGTGTCACCCATAACTTGCACTGGAATATCTCTCCGGGCTGAGGTGAGGAAGGAAAAAAAGGAGTGGGGGCCGGGACAGGAGGGGTATCTCAGGCAGGGCAATGGAAAGCTTCCAGAAGAGCGCCCGTGGCCAGGACCATCCTGGCTGACCTGCAGGCACCAAGTTGGCCTGCGTGCTGTCGCTGGTGTGGCTCCACGGCCCTTCCTCTAGGCTTTCAAGCCCTTGTACATATTCAGGTGTTTCACCTGGGAAGGGTGGGAACAGTTCAGCAGCAGCTGGCCTGGGGCTCAGCTCCCGTTTACTCACAGAGGCCTCGGCACGGTCCCCCAGCTTTGCAATAAGGACGCTCCTTGCGTGGGCGGGCGGGGCTGCTGGCTGTATGGGAGATGATTCCCCACCTCTGACCAATTTCAGAATTTTTTACCACTGGAGCAAGTACCTTGGTCGTGTTTTCCTCTGTATAACTGTTAGGTTCAGTTTTTTTTTCTTTTTTGGTTCAAGTTAGATTTTATTCCTCTTTTATGTATTTATGGATATAAGCATGGAAATAATTCATTCTTATAAATACATCAGTGTGAATGGAAGAACTTTTTTTTCTGTATTATTTTTACATTTTATTTTTTAAAAATTTGAAATTTAATTTAATTTATTTATTTATACAGTAGGTTATTATTAGTTATCTATTTTATGCATAAACATGTATACAGGTCAATCCCAATCTCCCAACTCATCCCACCACCACCACCCCATGGCTTCCCCCACTTTGTGTCCATACGTTTGTTCTCTACCTCTGTGTCTCTATTTCTGCCCTGCAAACCAGTTCATCTGTACCATTTTTCTAGGTTCCACATATAGGCCTTAATATACAATATTTGTTTTTCTCTTTCTGACTTACTTCACTCTGCATGACAGTCTCTAGATCCATCAACTTCTCTACAAATGACCGTTTCATTCCTTTTTATGGTTGAGTAATATTCCATTTTATATATGTACCACATCTTTATCCATTCGTCTGTCTGTGGCCATTAAGGTTGCTTCCATTACCTGGCTATTGTAAATAGTGCTGCAATGAACATTGTGGTGAATGTGTCTTTGTGATTTATGGTTTTCTCTGGGTATAAACCCAGAAGTGGGATTGCTGGATCCTATGGTAATTCTCTTTTTAGTTTTTTAAAGGAACCTCCATACTGTTCTCCATAGTGACTGTATCAATTTACATTCCCACCAATAGCGGAAGAGGGTGCCTTTTGTCCACACCCTCCCCAGAATTTGTTGTTTGTAGATTATCTGATGCTGCCGATTCTAACAGGTGTGAGTTCTTACCTCATTGTAGTTTTGATTTGCATTTCTCTAATAATTAGTGATGTTGAGCAGCTTTTCATGTGCGTCTTGGCCATCTCTGTGTCTTCTTTGAAGAAACGTCTCTTTAGATCTTCTGCCATTTTTGTATTGGGTTGTTTGTTTTATTAATATTAAGCTGCATGAGCTGTTTATATATATTGGAGATTAAACCTTTGTCCATTCATTCGTTTGTGAATGTTTTCGCCCATTCTGAGGGTTGCCTTTTTCCATTCCCGTTTTTTTAACAAAGAAAGAAAGAAAGCCAAAGAAGCAGAACACTAATGTGCGTGAAATATGCCTCTTGTAACTGTCGTTTTGAAATATGGACGTCTTTTGAATTTTTTGGTCGATATATGACCCCAGGATTTCTTTTCAGGGCAGGTGTCATTTACAGGCCTGTAATGATTTGGAATATCCACTGACCATTAGCGCTGGGATTAAAGCTGCTGTTGTGTGAAACGGCCACAAGGTGGCAGCAGTTCTCCCTTACCAAATCTGGTTACTAGGGCAGCAGAGCCTCAATGGAAGTCGCGTTCTAGATAGGAATGTAGAACGGAATGTGCCAGGAGAAAGCCCCTCAAGTTTGTCTCACTACTTCTTGTTCGTGTTTTTAATTTAATTTTTTATTTTTTATTACAGCAAGTTTGAGTACAACGTTTAGCTTGTTCTAGGTGTGCAAGAGGTGGTTCTTTTACACATATACATATGTCTGTTCTTCCTGGGATCCTTTTCCCATGTACGTTATGACAGAATGTTGAGTAGTCTTCTCTTGGTACTCCGTAGGTCTTTGGTGATTATATACGTCTACTGTGTTTGTATATGTCTGTTAACCCCAATATCGTAATGAATTCAATCCTCACACCTTTCCTTTGGTGAACCATAAGTTTGTTTAATGAATCTGTGATTGCCCTTCTCCGTGGAAATATCTGCCCTGGTATCAATTTATAGGTAACACCTATAAGTGATATGATATGATATGTGTCTTTCACTTTCTGACTTACTCCAAGTCACGTGATTACCTCTAGACTCATCTACGGTGCTGCAAATGGCGTTGTGTCCTTTTTTTCCTTGGCCAATATTCTCTCTTAGCGAGGTCCATTTTCTGCAATGTGATTCCCTGAGGGCTGAGGATTAGCTGACCTGGGCAGCCTGACCCTGCCGGCAAGCCCTCCCCAGGTGTGCCTGGGTTGAGGTCAGTATAAACAGCACTCCAGGCAGCAATAGCCCCTGCAGCTGTGCCTGACTCCATATTCTCTGCACCATCAGCAGTCTCGGGGCTGTGCTGGTGGGAGGGTGTGAGGGTCCACGGCTTTGTGGGTGGCCCGGTGTGAGTGGGGCTCTGCTGGATTTTCGGCAGGAGTTGCCAGGCTGCCACCTGTAAAGAAGAGGATGTGTCACCCATAACTTGCACTGGAATATCTCTCCGGGCTGAGGTGAGGAAGGAAAAAAGGAGTGGGGGACGGGACAGGAGGGGTATCTCAGGCAGGGCAATGGAAAGCTTCCAGAAGAGCGCCTGTGGCCAGGACCATCCTGGCTGACCTGCAGGCACCAAGTTGGCCTGCGTGCTGTCGCTGGTGTGCCTCCACGGCCCTTCCTCTAGGCTTTCAAGCCCTTGTACATATTCAGGTGTTTCACCTGGGAAGGGTGGGAACAGTTCAGCAGCAGCTGGCCTGGGGCTCAGCTCACGTTTACTCACAGAGGCCTCGGCACGGTTCCCCAGCTTTGCAATAAGGACGCTCCTTGCGTGGGCGGGCGGGGCTGCTGGCTGTATGGGAGATGATTCCCCACCTCTGACCAATTTCAGAATTGTTTACCACTGGAGCAAGTGCCTTGGTAGTGTTTTCCTCAGTATAACTGTTAGGTTCAGTTTTTTTTTTCTTTTTTGTTTCAAGTTAGATTTTATTCCTCTTTTATGTATTTATGGATATAAGCATGGAAATAATTCATTCTTATAAATACATCAGTGTGAATGGAAGAACTTTTTTTTCTGTATTATTTTTACATTTTATTTTTTAAAAATTTGAAATTTAATATTATTTATTTTTTTATACAGTAGGTTATTATTAGTTATCTATTTTATGCATAAACATGTATACAGGTCAATCCCAATCTCCCAACTCATACCACCACCACCACCCCATGGCTTCCCCCACTCCGTGTCCATACGTTTGTTCTCTACCTCTGTGTCTCTATTTCTGCCCTGCAAACCAGTTCATCTGTACCATTTTTCTAGGTTCCACATATAGGCCTTAATATACAATATTTGTTTTTCTCTTTCTGACTTACTTCACTCTGCATGACATTCTCTAGATCCATCAACTTCTCTACAAATGACCCACTTTCATTCCTTTTTATGGCTGAGTAATATTCCATTTTATATATGTACCACATCTTTATCCATTCGTCTGTCTGTGGCCATTTAGGTTGCTTCCATTACCTGGCTATTGTAAATAGTGCTGCAATGAACATTGTGGTGAATGTGTCTTTGTGATTTATGGTTTTCTCTGGGTATATGCCCAGAAGTGGGATTGCTGGATCCTATGGTAATTCTCTTTTTAGTTTTTTAAAGGAACCTCCATACTGTTCTCCATAGTGACTGTATCAATTTACATTCCCACCAATAGCGGAAGAGGGTTCCTTTTGTCCACACCCTCCCCAGAATTTGTTGTTTGTAGATTATCTGATGATGCCGATTCTAACAAGTGTGAGGTCTTACCTCATTGTAGTTTTGATTTGCATTTCTCTAATAATTAGTGATGTTGAGCAGCTTTTCATGTGCGTCTTGGCCATCTCTGTGTCTTCTTTGAAGAAACGTCTCTTTAGATCTTCTGCCCATTTTTGTATTGGGTTGTTTGTTTTATTAATATTAAGCTGCATGAGCTGTTTATATATATTGGAGATTAAACCTTTGTCCATTGATACGTTTGTGAACGTTTTCCCCCATTCTGAGGGTTGCCTTTTTCCATTCCCGTATTTTTAACAAAGAAAGAAAGCAAGCAAAAGAAGCAGAACACTAATGTGCGTGAAATATGCCTCTTGAAACTGTCGTTTTGAAATATGGACATCTTTTGAATTTTTTGGTCGATATATGACCCCAGGATTTGTTTTCAGGGCAGGTGTCATTTACAGGCCTGTAATGATTTGGAATATCCACTGACCATTAGCGCTGGGATTAAAGCTGCTGTTGTGTGAAACGGCCACAAGGTGGCAGCAGTTCTCCCTTACCAAATCTGGTTACCAGGGCAGCAGAGCCTCAATGGAAGTCGCGTTCTAGATTGGAATGTAGAACGGAATGTGCCAGGAGAAAGCCCCTCAAGTTTGTCTCACTACTTCTTTTTCGTGTTTTTAATTTAATTTTTTATTTTTTATTACAGCAAGTTTGAGTACAACGTTTAGCTTGTTCTACGTGTGCAAGAGGTGGTTCTTTTACACATATACATATGTCTGTTCTTCCTGGGAACCTTTTCCCATGTACGTTATGACAGAATGTTGAGTAGTCTACTCTTGGTACTCCGTAGGTCTTTGGTGATTATATACTTCTACTGTGTTTGTATATGTCTGTTAACACCAATATTGTAATGAATTCAATCCTCACACCTTTCCTTTGGTGAACCATAAGTTTGTTTAATGAATCTGTGATTGCCCTTCTCCGTGGAAATATCTGCCCTGGTATCAATTTATAGGTAACACCTATAAGTGATATGATATGATATCTGTCTTTCACTTTCTGACTTACTCCATGTCACGTGATTACCTCTAGACTCATCTACGGTGCTGCAAATGGCATTGTGTCCTTTTTTCCCTTGGCGAATATTCTGTCTTAGCGAGGTCCATTTTCTGCAATGTGATTCCCTGAGGGCTGAGGATTAGCTGACCTGGCCTGCCTGACCCTGCCGGCAAGCCCTCCCCAGGTGTGCCTGGGTTGAGGTCAATATAAACAGCACTCCAGGCAGCAATTGCCCCTGCAGCTGTGCCTGACTCCATATTCTCTGCACCATCAGCAGTCTCGGGGCTGTGCTGGTGGGGGGGTGGGAGGTTCCACGGCTATGTGGTTGGTCCGGTGTTAGTGGGGCTCTGCTGGATTTTCGGCAGGAGTTGCCAGGCTGCCACCTGTAAAGAAGAGGATGTGTCACCCATAACTTCCACTGGAATATCTCTCCGGGCTGAGGTGAGGAAGGAAAGAAAGGAGTGGGGGCCGGGACAGGAGGGGTATCTCAGGCAGGGCAATGGAAAGCTTCCAGAAGAGCGCCCGTGGCCAGGACCATCCTGGCTGACCTGCAGGCACCAAGTTGGCCTGCGTGCTGTCGCTGGTGTGGCTCCACGGCCCTTCCTCTAGGCTTTCAAGCCCTTGTACATATTCAGGTGTTTCACCTGGGAAGGGTGGGAACAGTTCAGCAGCAGCTGGCCTGGGGCTCAGCTCACGTTTACTCACAGAGGCCTCGGCACGGTCCCCCAGCTTTGCAATAAGGACGCTCCTTGCGTGGGCGGGCAGGGCTGCTGGCAGAATGGGAGATGATTCCCCACCTCTGACCAATTTCAGAATTGTTTACCACTGGAGCAAGTGCCTTGGTAGTATTTTCCTCTGTATAAGTGTTAGGTTCAGTTTTTTTTTTCTTTTTTGGTTCAAGTTAGATTTTATTCCTCTTTTATGTATTTATGGATATAAGCATGGAAATAATTCATTCTTATAAATACATCAGTGTGAATGGAAGAACTTTTTTTCTGTTTTATTTTTACATTTTATTTTTAAAAAATTTGAAATTTAATTTTATTTATTTTTTTATACAGTAGGTTATTATTAGTTATCTATTTTATGCATAAACATGTATACCGGTCAATCCCAATCTCCCAACTCATCCCACCACCAGCACCCCATGGCTTCCCCCACTTTGTGTCCATACGTTTGTTCTCTACCTCTGTGTCTCTATTTCTGCCCTGCAAACCAGTTCATCTGTACCATTTTTCTAGGTTCCACATATAGGCCTTAATATACAATATTTGTTTTTCTCTTTCTGACTTACTTCACTCTGCATGACAGTCTCTAGATCCATCAACTTCTCTACAAATGACCGTTTCATTCCTTTTTATGGCTGAGTAATATTCCATTTTATATATGTACCACATCTTTATCCATTCGTCTGTCTGTGGCCATTTAGGTTGCTTCCATTACCTGGCTATTGTAAATAGTGCTGCAATGAACATTGTGGTGAATGTGTCTTTGTGATTTATGGTTTTCTCTGGGTATATGCGCAGAAGTGGGATTGCTGGATCCTATGGTAATTCTCTTTTTAGTTTTTTAAAGGAAACTCCATACTGTTCTCCATAGTGACTGTATCAATTTACATTCCCACCAATAGCGGAAGAGGGTTCCTTTTGTCCACACCCTCCCCAGAATTTGTTGTTTGTAGATTATCTGATGATGCCGATTCTAACAGGTGTGAGGTCTTACCTCATTGTAGTTTTGATTTCCATTTCTCTAATAATTAGTGATGTTGAGCAGCTTTTCATGTGCGTATTGGCCATCTCTGTGTCTTCTTTGAAGAAACGTCTCTTTAGATCTTCTGCCCATTTTTGTATTGGGTTGTTTGTTTTATTAATATTAAGCTGCATGAGCTGTTTATATATAATGGAGATTAAACCTTTGTCCATTGATTCGTTTGTGAACGTTTTCGCCCATTCTGAGGGTTGCCTTTTTCCATTCCCGTTTTTTTAACAAAGAAAGAAAGAAAGCAAAAGAAGCAGAACACTAATCTGCGTGAAATATGCCTCTTGAAACTGCCTTTTTGAAATATGGACGTCTTTTGAATTTTTTGGTCGATATATGACCCCAGGATTTCTTTTCAGGGCAGGTGTCATTTACAGGCCTGTAATGATTTAGAATATCCACTGACCATTAGCGCTGGGATTAAAGCTGCTGTTGTGTGAAACGGCCACAAGGTGGCAGCAGTTCTCCCTTACCAAATCTGGTTACTAGGGCAGCAGAGCCTCAATGGAAGAAGCGTTCTAGATTGGAATGTAGAACGGAATGTGCCAGGAGAAAGCCCCTCAAGTTTGTCTCACTACTTCTTGTTCGTGTTTTTAATTTAATTTTTTTAGTTTTTATTACAGCAAGTTTGAGTACAACGTTTAGCTTGTTGTAGGTGTGCAAGAGGTGGTTCTTTTACACATATACATATGTCTGTTCTTCCTGGAATCCTTTTACCATGTACGTTATGACAGAATGTTGAGTAGTCTTCTCTTGGTACTCCGTAGGTCTTTGGTGATTATATACGTCTACTGTGTTTGTATATGTCTGTTAACCCCAATATCGTAATGAATTCAATCCTCACACCTTTCCTTTGGTGAACCATAAGTTTGTTTAATGAATCTGTGATTGCCCTTCTCCGTGGAAATATCTGCCCTGGTATCAATTTATAGGTAACACCTATAAGTGATATGACATGATATGTGTCTTTCACTTTCTGACTTACTCCAAGTCACGTGATTACCTGTAGACTCATCTACGGTGCTGCAAATGGCATTGTGTCCTTTTTTTCCTTGGTGAATATTCTCTCTTAGCGAGGTCCATTTTCTGCAATGTGATTCCCTGAGGGCTGAGGATTAGCTGACCTGGGCAGCCTGACCCTGCCGGCAAGCCCTCCCCAGTTGTGCCTGTGTTGAGGTCAATATAAACAGCACTCCAGGCAGCAATAGCCCCTGCAGCTGTGCCTGACTCCATATTCTCTGCACCATCAGCAGTCTCGGGGCTGTGCTGGTGGGAGGGTGTGAGGGTCCACGGCTTTGTGTGTGGCCCGGTGTGAGTGGGGCTCTGCTGGATTTTTGGCAGGAGTTGCCAGGCTGCCACCTGTAAAGAAGAGGGTGTGTCACCCATAACTTCCACTGGAATATCTCTCCGGGCTGAGGTGAGGAAGGAAAGAAAGGAGTGGGGACCGGGACAGGAGGGGTATCTCAGGCAGGGCAATGGAAAGCTTCCAGAAGAGCGCCCGTGGCCAGGACCATCCTGGCTGACCTGCAGGCACCAAGTTGGTCTGCGTGCTGTCGCTGGTGTGGCTCCACGGCCCTTCCTCTAGGCTTTCAAGCCCTTGTACATATTCAGGTGTTTCACCTGGGAAGGGTGGGAACAGTTCAGCAGCAGCTGGCCTGGGGCTCAGCTCACGTTTACTCACAGAGGCCTCGGCTCGGTCCCCCAGCTTTGCAATAAGGACGCTCCTTGCGTGGGCGGGCGGGGCTGCTGGCTGTATGGGAGATGATTCCCCACCTCTGACCAATTTCAGAATTGTTTACCACTGGAGCAAGTGCCTTGGTAGTGTTTTCCTCTGTATAACTGTTAGGTTCGGTTTTTTTTCTTTTTTGGTTCAAGTTAGATTTTATTCCTCTTTTATGTATTTATGGATATAAGCATGGAAATAATTCATTCTTATAAATACATCAGTGTGAATGGAAGAACATTTTTTTCTGTTTTATTTTTACATTTTATTTTTAAAAATTTTGAAATTTAATTTTATTTATTTTTTTTATACAGTAGGTTATTATTAGTTATCTATTTTATGCATAAACATGTATACAGGTCAATCCCAATCTCCCAACTCATCCCACCACCACCACCCCATGGCTTCCCCCACTTTGTGTCCATACGTTTGTTCTCTACCTCTGTGTCTCTATTTCTGCCCTGCAAACCAGTTCATCTGTACCATTTTTCTAGGTTCCACATATAGGCATTAATATACAATATTTGTTTTTCTCTTTCTGACTTACTTCACTCTGCATGACAGTCTCTAGATCCATCAACTTCTCTACAAATGACCCAGATTCATTCCTTTTTATGGCTGAGTAATATTCCATTTTATATATGTACCACATCTTTATCCATTCGTCTGTCTGTGGCCATTTAGGTTGCTTCCATTACCTGGCTATTGTAAATAGTGCTGCAATGAACATTGTGGTGAATGTGTCTTTGTGATTTATGGTTTTCTCTGGGTATATGCCCAGAAGTGGGATTGCTGGATCCTATGGTAATTCTCTTTTTAGTTTTTCAGAGGAACCTCCATACTGTTCTCCATAGTGACTGTATCAATTTACATTCCCACCAATAGCGGAAGAGGGTTCCTTTTGTCCACACCCTCCCCAGAATTTGTTGTTTGTGGATTATCTGATGATGCCGATTCTAACAGGTGTGAGGTCTTACCTCATTGTAGTTTTGATTTGCATTTCTCTAATAATTAGTGATGTTGAGCAGCTTTTCATGTGCGTCTTGGCCATCTCTGTGTCTTCTTTGAAGAATCGTCTCTTTAGATCTTCTGCCCATTTTTGTATTGGGTTGTTTGTTTTATTAATATTAAGCTGCATGAGCTGTTTATATATATTGCAGATTAAACCTGTGTCCATTGATTCGTTTGTGAACGTTTTCGCCCATTCTGAGGGTTGCCTTTTTCCATTCCCATATTTTTAACAAAGAAAGAAAGCAAGCAAAAGAAGCAGAACACTAATGTGCGTGCAATATGCCTCTTGAAACTGTCGTTTTGAAATATGGACGTCTTTTGAATTTTTTGGTCGATATATGACCCCAGGATTTGTTTTCAGGGCATGTGTCATTTACAGGCCTGTAATGATTTGGAATATCCACTGACCATTAGCGCTGGGATTAAAGCTGCTGTTGTGTGAAACGGCCACAAGGTGGCAGCAGTTCTCCCTTACCAAATCTGGTTACTAGGGCAGCAGAGCCTCAATGGAAGTCGCGTTCTAGATTGGAATGTAGAACGGAATGTGCCAGGAGAAAGCCCCTCAAGTTTGTCTCACTACTTCTTGTTCGTGTTTTTAATTTTTTATTTTTTATTACAGCAAGTTTGAGTACAACGTTTAGCTTGTTGTAGGTGTGCAAGAGGTGGTTCTTTTACACATATACATATGTCTGTTCTTCCTGGGAACCTTTTCCCATGTACGTTATGACAGAATGTTGAGTAGTCTTCTCTTGGTACTCGGTAGGGCTTTGGTGATTATATACTTCTACTGTGTTTGTATATGTCTGTTAACCCCAATATCGTAATGAATTCAATCCTCACACCTTTCCTTTGGTGAACCATAAGTTTGTTTAATGAATCTGTGATTGCCCTTCTCCGTGGAAATATCTGCCCTGGTATCAATTTATAGGTAACACGTATAAGTGATATGATATGATATCTGTCTTTCACTTTCTGACTTACTCCAAGTCACGTGATTACCTCTAGACTCATCTACGGTGCTGAAAATGGCATTGTGTCCTTTTTTCCCTTGGCGAATATTCTGTCTTAGCGAGGTCCATTTTCTGCAATGTGATTCCCTGAGGGCTGAGGATTAGCTGACCTGGCCAGCATGACCCTGCCGGCAAGCCCTCCCCAGGTGTGCCTGGGTTGAGGTCAATATAAACAGCACTCCAGGCAGCAATAGCCCCTGCATCTGTGCCTGACTCCATATTCTCTGCACCACCAGCAGTCTCTGGGCTGTGCTGGTGGGAGGGTGTGAGGGTCCACGGCTTTGTGGTTGGTCCGGTGTGATTGGGGCTCTGCTGGATTTTCGGCAGGAGTTGCCAGGCTGCCACCTGTAAAGAAGAGGATGTGTCACCCATAACTTCCACTGGAATATCTCTCCGGGCTGCGGTGAGGAAGGAAAGAAAGGAGTGGGGGCCGGGACAGGAGGGTTATCACAGGCAGGGCAATGGAAAGCTTCCAGAAGAGCGCCCGTGGCCAGGACCATCCTGGCTGACCTGCAGGCACCAAGTTGGCCTGCGTGCTGTCGCTGGTGTGGCTCCAGGGCCCTTCTCTAGGCTTTCAAGCCCTTGTACATATTCAGGTGTTTCACCTGAGAAGGGTGGGAACAGTTCAGCAGCAGCTGGCCTGGGGCTCAGCTCACGTTTACTCACAGAGGCCTCGGCACGGTCCCCCAGCTTTGCAATAAGGACGCTCCTTGCGTGGGTGGGTGGGGCTGCTGGCTGTATGGGAGATGATTCCCCACCTCTGACCAATTTCAGAATTGTTTACCACTGGATCAAGTGCCTTGGTAGTGTTTTCCTCTGTATAACTGCTAGGTTCAGTTTTTTTTTTCTTTTTTGGTTCAAGTTAGATTTTATTCCTCTTTTATGTATTTATGGATATAAGCATGGAAATAATTCATTCTTATAAATACATCAGTGTGAATGGAAGAACTTTTTTTTCTGTATTATTTTTACATTTTATTTTTAAAAAAATTGAAATTTAATTTTATTTATTTTTTTATACAGTAGGTTATTATTAGTTATCTATTTTATGCATAAACATGTATACAGGTCAATCCCAATCTCCCAACTCATCCCACCACCAGCACCCCATGGCTTCCCCCACTTTGTGTCCATACGTTTGTTCTCTACCTCTGTGTCTCTATTTCTGCCCTGCAAACCAGTTCAGCTGTACCATTTTTCTAGGTTCGACATATAGGCATTAATATACAATATTTGTTTTTCTCTTTCTGACTTACTTCACTCTGCATGACAGTCTCTAGATCCATCAACTTCTCTACAAATGACCGTTTCATTCCTTTTTATGGCTGAGTAATATTCCATTTTATATATGTACCACATCTTTATCCATTCGTCTGTCTGTGGCCATTTAGGTTGCTTCCATTATCTGGCTATTGTAAATAGTGCTGCAATGAACATTGTGGTGAATGTGTCTTTGTGATTTATGGTTTTCTCTGGGTATATGCCCAGAAGTGGGATTGCTGGATCCTATGGTAATTCTCTTTTTCGTTTTTTAAAGGAACCTCCATACTGTTCTCCATAGTGACTGTATCAATTTACATTCCCACCAATAGCGGAAGAGGGTTCCTTTTGTCCACACCCTCCCCAGAATTTGTTGTTTGTAGATTATCTGATGATGCCGATTCTAACAGGTGTGAGGTCTTAATTCATTGTAGTTTTGATTTGCATTTCTCTAATAATTAGTGATGTTGAGCAGCTTTTCATGTGCGTCTTGGCCATCTCTGTGTCTTCTTTGAAAAAACGTCTCTTTAGATCTTCTGCCCATTTTTGTATTGGGTTGTTTGTTTTATTAATATTAAGCTGCATGAGCTGTTTATATATATTGGAGATTAAACCTTTGTCCATTGATTCGTTTGTGAACGTTTTCGCCCATTCTGAGGGTTGCCTTTTTCCATTCCCGTTTTTGTAACAAAGAAAGAAAGAAAGCCAAAGAAGCAGAACACTAATGTGCGTGAAATATGCCTCTTGTAACTGTCGTTTTGAAATATGGACGTCTTTTGAATTTTTTGTTCGATATATGACCCCAGGATTTGTTTTCAGGGCAGGTGTCATTTACAGGCCTGTAATGATTTGGAATATCCACTGACCATTAGCGCTGGGATTAAAGCTGCTGTTGTGTGAAACGGCCACAAGGTGGCAGCAGTTCTCCCTTACCAAATCTGGTTACTAGGGCAGCAGAGCCTCAATGGAAGTCGCGTTCTAGATTGGAATGTAGAACGGAATGTGCCAGGAGAAAGCCCCTCAAGTTTGTCTCACTACTTCTTTTTCGTGTTTTTAATTTATTTTTTTATTTTTTATAACAGCAAGTTTGAGTACAACGTTTAGCTTGTTGTAGGTGTGCAAGAGGTGGTTCTTTTACACATATACATATGTCTGTTCTTCCTGGGATCCTTTTCCCATGTACGTTATGACAGAATGTTGAGTAGTCTTCTCTTGGTACTCCGTAGGTCTTTGGTGATTATATACGTCTACTGTGTTTGTATATGTCTGTTAACCCCAATATCGTAATGAATTCAATCCTCACAACTTTCCTTTGGTGAACCATAAGTTTGTTTAATGAATCTGTGATTGCCCTTCTCCGTGGAAATATCTGCCCTGGTATCAATTTATAGGTAACACTTATAAGTGATATGATACGATATTTGTCTTTCACTTTCTGACTTACTCCAAGTCACGTGATTACCTCTAGACTCATCTACGGTGCTGCAAATGGCATTGTGTCCTTTTTTTCCTTGGCGAATATGCTGTCTTAGCGAGGTCCATTTTCTGCAATGTGATTCCCTGAGGGCTGAGGATTAGCTGACCTGGCCAGCCTGACCCTGCCGGCAAGCCCTCCCCAGGTGTGCCTGGGTTGAGGTCAATATAAACAGCACTCTGGGCAGCAATAGCCCCTGCAGCTGTGCCTGACTCCATATTCTCTGCACCATCAGCAGTCTCGGGGCTGTGCTGGTGGGAGGGTGTGAGGGTCCACGGCTTTGTGGGTGGCCCGGTGTGAGTGGGGCTCTGCTGGATTTTCGGCAGGAGTTGCCAGGCTGCCACCTGTAAAGAAGAGGATGTGTCACCCATAACTTCCACTGGAATATCTCTCCGAGCTCAGGTGAGGAATGAAAAAATGAGTGGGGGACGGGACAGGAGGGGTATCTCAGGCAGGGCAATGGAAAGCTTCCAGAAGAGCGCCCGTGGCCAGGACCATCCTGGCTGACCTGCAGGCACCAAGTTGGCCTGCGTGCTGTCGCTGGTGTGCCTCCACGGCCCTTCCTCTAGGCTTTCAAGCCCTTGCACATATTCAGGTGTTTCACCTGGGAAGGGTGGGAACAGTTCAGCAGCAGCTGGCCTGGGGCTCAGGTCAGGTTTACTCACAGAGGCCTCGGCACGGTCCCCCAGCTTTGCAATAAGGACGCTCCTTGCGTGGGCGGGCGGGGCTGCTGGCTGTATGGCAGATGATTCCCCACCTCTGACCAATTTCAGAATTGTTTACCACTGGAGCAAGTGCCTTGGTAGTGTTTTCCTCTGTATAACTGTTAGGTTTTTTTTTTTTTTTCTTTTTTGGTTCAAGTTAGATTTTATTCCTCTTTTATGTATTTATGGATATAAGCATGGAAATAATTCATTCTTATAAATATATCAGTGTGAATGGAAGAAATTTTTTTTCTGTATTATTTTTACATTTTATTTTTTAAAAATTTGAAATTTAATTTTATTTTTTTATACAGTAGGTTATTATTAGTCATCTATTTTATGCATAAACATGTATACAGGTCAATCCCAATCTCCCAACTCATACCACCACGACCACCCCATGGCTTCCCCCACTTTGTGTCCATACGTTTGTTCTCTACCTCTGTGTCTCTATTTCTGCCCTGCAAACCAGTTCATCTGTACCATTTTTCTAGGTTCCACATATAGGCCTTAATATACAATATTTGTTTTTCTCTTTCTGACTTACTTCACTCTGCATGACAGTCTCTAGATCCATCTACTTCTCTACAAATGACCGTTTCATTCCTTTTTATGGCTGAGTAATATTCCATTTTATATATGTACCACATCTTTATCCATTCGTCTGTCTGTGGCCATTTAGGTTGCTTCCATTACCTGGCTATTGTAAATAGTGCTGCAATGCACATTGTGGTGAATGTGTCTTTGTGATTTATGGTTTTCTCTAGGTATATGCCCAGAAGTGGGATTGCTGGATCCTATGGTAATTCTCTTTTTAGTTTTTTAAAGGAACCTCCATACTGTTCTTCATAGTGACTGTATCAATTTACATTCCCACCAATAGCGGAAGAGGGTTCCTTTTGTCCACACCCTCCCCAGAATTTGTTGTTTGTAGATTATCTGATGATGCCGATTCTAACAGGTGTGAGGTCTTACCTCATTGTAGTTTTGATTTGCATTTCTCTAATAATTAGTGATGTTGAGCAGCTTTTCATGTGCGTCTTGGCCATCTCTGTGTCTTCTTTGAAGAAACGTCTCTTTTGATCTTCTGCCCATTTTTGTATTGTGTTGTTTGTTTTATTAATATTAAGCTGCATGAGCTGTTTATATATATTGGAGATTAAACCTTTGTCCATTGATACGTTTGTGAACGTTTTCCCCCATTCTGAGGGTTGCCTTTTTCCATTCCCGTATTTTTAACAAAGAAAGAAAGCAAGCAAAAGAAGCAGAACACTAATGTGCGTGAAATATCCCTCTTGAAACTGTCGTTTTGAAATATGGACGACTTTTGAATTTTTTGGTCGATATATGACCACAGGATTTCTTTTCAGGGCAGGTGTCATTTAAAGGCCTGTAATGATTTGGAATATCCACTGACCATTAGCGCTGGGATTAAAGCTGCTGTTGTGTGAAACGGCCACAAGGTGGCAGCAGTTCTCCCTTACCAAATCTGGTTACTAGGGCAGCAGAGCCTCAATGGAAGTCGCGTTCTAGATTGGAATGTAGAACGGAATGTGCCAGGTGAAAGCCCCTCAAGTTTGTCTCACTACTTCTTTTTCGTGTTTTTAATTTATTTTTTTATTTTTTATAACCGCAAGTTTGAGTACAACGTTTAGCTTGTTGTAGGTGTGCAAGAGGTGGTTCTTTTACACATATACATATGTCTGTTCTTCCTGGGAACCTTTTCCCATGTACGTTATGACAGAATGTTGAGTAGTCTTCTCTTGGTACTCCGTAGGTCTTTAGTGATTATATACTTCTACTGTGTTTGTATATGTCTGTTAACCCCAATATCGTAATGAATTCAATCCTCACACCTTTCCTTTGGTGAACCATAAGTTTGTTTAATGAATCTGTGATTGCCCTTCTCCGTGGAAATATCTGCCCTGGTATCAATTTATAGGTAACACCTATAAGTGATATGATATGATATGTGTCTTTCACTTTCTGACTTACTCCAAGTCACGTGATTACCTCTAGACTCATCTACGGTGCTGCAAATGGCATTGTGTCCTTTTTTCCCTTGGCGAATATTCTGTCTTAGCGAGGTCCATTTTCTGCAATGTGATTCCCTGAGGGCTGAGGATTAGCTGCCCTGGGCAGCCTGACCCTGCCGGCAAGCCCTCCCCAGGTGTGCCTGTGTTGAGGTCAATATAAACAGCACTCCAGGCAGCAATAGGCCCTGCAGCTGTGCCTGACTCCATATTCTCTGCACCATCAGCAGTCTCGGGGCTGTGCTGGTGGGAGGGTGTGAGGGTTCACGGCTTTGTTGGTGGCCCGGTGTGAGTGGGGCTCTGCTGGATTTTCGGCAGGAGTTGCCAGGCTGCCACCTGTAAAGAAGAGGATGTGTCACCCATAACTTCCACTGGAATACCTCTCCGGGCTGAGGTGAGGTAGGAAAAAAAGGAGTGGGGGCCGGGACAGGAGGGGTATCTCAGGCAGGGCAATGGAAAGCTTCCAGAAGAGCGCCCGTGGCCAGGACCATCCTGGCTGACCTGCAGGCACCAAGTTGGCCTGCGTGCTGTCGCTGGTGTGGCTCCACGGCCCTTCCTCTAGGCTTTCAAGCCCTTGTACATATTCAGGTGTTTCACCTGGGAAGGGTGGGAACAGTTCAGCAGAAGCTGGCCTGGGGCTCAGATCACGTTTACTCACAGAGGCCTCGGCACGGTCCCCCAGCTTTGCAATAAGGACGCTCCTTGCGTGGGCGGGCGGGGCTGCTGGCTGTATGGGAGATGATTCCCCACCTCTGACCAATTTCAGAATTGTTTACCACTGGAGCAAGTGCCTTGGTCGTGTTTTCCTCTGTATAACTGTTAGGTTCAGTTTTTTTTTTTCTTTTTTGGTTCAAGATAGATTTTATTCCTCTTTTATGTATTTATGGATATAAGCATGGAAATAATTCATTCTTATAAATACATAAGTGTGAATGGAAGAACTTTTTTTTCTGTATTATTTTTACATTTTATTTTTTAAAAATTTGAAATTTAATTTTATTTATTTATTTATACAGTAGGTTATTATTAGTTATCTATTTTATGCATAAACATGTATACAGGTCAATCCCAATCTCCCAACTCATCCCACCACCACCACCCCATGGCTTCCCCCACTTTGTGTCCATACGTTTGTTCTCTACCTCTGTGTCTCTATTTCTGCCCTGCAAACCAGTTCATCTGTACCATTTTTCTAGGTTCCACATATAGGCATTAATATACAATATTTGTTTTTCTCTTTCTGACTTACTTCACTCTGCATGACAGTCTCTAGATCCATCAACTTCTCTACAAATGACCGTTTCATTCCTTTTTATGGTTGAGTAATATTCCATTTTATATATGTACCACATCTTTATCCATTCGTCTGTCTGTGGCCATTAAGGTTGCTTCCATTACCTGGCTATTGTAAATAGTGCTGCAATGAACATTGTGGTGAATGTGTCTTTGTGATTTATGGTTTTCTCTGGGTATAAGCCCAGAAGTGGGATTGCTGGATCCTATGGTAATTCTCTTTTTAGTTTTTTAAAGGAACCTCCATACTGTTCTCCATAGTGACTGTATCAATTTACATTCCCACCAATAGCGGAAGAGGGTGCCTTTTGTCCACACCCTCCCCAGAATTTGTTGTTTGTAGATTATCTGATGCTGCCGATTCTAACAGGTGTGAGGTCTTACCTCATTGTAGTTTTGATTTGCATTTCTCTAATAATTAGTGATGTTGAGCAGCTTTTCATGTGCGTCTTGGCCATCTCTGTGTCTTCTTTGAAGAAACGTCTTTTAGATCTTCTGCCCATTTTTGTATTGGGTTGTTTGTTTTATTAATATTAAGCTGCATGAGCTGTTTATATATATTGGAGATTAAACCTTTGTCCATTGATTCGTTTGTGAATTTTTTCGCCCATTCTGAGGGTTGCCTTTTTCCATTCCCGTTTTTTTAACAAAGAAAGAAAGAAAGCCAAAGAAGCAGAACACTAATGTGCGTGAAATATGCCTCTTGTAACTGTCGTTTTGAAATATGGACGTCTTTTGAATTTTTTGGTCGATATATGACCCCAGGATTTCTTTTCAGGGCAGGTGTCATTTACAGGCCTGTAATGATTTAGAATATCCACTGACCATTAGCGCTGGGATTAAAGCTGCTGTTGTGTGAAACGGCCACAAGGTGGCAGCAGTTCTCCCTTACCAAATCTGGTTACTAGGGCAGCAGAGCCTCAATGGAAGTCGCGTTCTAGATAGGAATGTAGAACGGAATGTGCCAGGAGAAAGCCCCTCAAGTTTGTCTCACTACTTCTTGTTCGTGTTTTTAATTTAATTTTTTATTTTTTATTACAGCAAGTTTGAGTACAACGTTTAGCTTGTTCTAGGTGTGCAAGAGGTGGTTCTTTTACACATATACATATGTCTGTTCTTCCTGGGATCCTTTTCCCATGTACGTTATGACAGAATGTTGAGTAGTCTTCTCTTGGTACTCCGTAGGTCTTTGGTGATTATATACGTCTACTGTGTTTGTATATGTCTGTTAACCCCAATATCGTAATGAATTCAATCCTCACACCTTTCCTTTGGTGAACCATAAGTTTGTTTAATGAATCTGTGATTGCCCTTCTCCGTGGAAATATCTGCCCTGGTATCAATTTATAGGTAACACCTATAAGTGATATGATATGATATGTGTCTTTCACTTTCTGACTTACTCCAAGTCACGTGATTACCTCTAGACTCATCTACGGTGCTGCAAATGGCGTTGTGTCCTTTTTTTCCTTGGCGAATATTCTCTCTTAGCGAGGTCCATTTTCTGCAATGTGATTCCCTGAGGGCTGAGGATTAGCTGACCTGGGCAGCCTGACCCTGCCGGCAAGCCCTCCCCAGGTGTGCCTGGGTTGAGGTCAATATAAACAGCACTCCAGGCAGCAATAGCCCCTGCAGCTGTGCCTGACTCCATATTCTCTGCACCATCAGCAGTCTCGGGGCTGTGCTGGTGGGAGGGTGTGAGGGTCCACGGCTTTGTGGGTGGCCCGGTGTGAGTGGGGCTCTGCTGGATTTTCGGCAGGAGTTGCCAGGCTGCCACCTGTAAAGAAGAGGATGTGTCACCCATAACTTGCACTGGAATATCTCTCCGGGCTGAGGTGAGGAAGGAAAAAAGGAGTGGGGGACGGGACAGGAGGGGTATCTCAGGCAGGGCAATGGAAAGCTTCCAGAAGAGCGCCTGTGGCCAGGACCATCCTGGCTGACCTGCAGGCACCAAGTTGGCCTGCGTGCTGTCGCTGGTGTGCCTCCACGGCCCTTCCTCTAGGCTTTCAAGCCCTTGTACATATTCAGGTGTTTCACCTGGGAAGGGTGGGAACAGTTCAGCAGCAGCTGGCCTGGGGCTCAGCTCACGTTTACTCACAGAGGCCTCGGCACGGTCCCCCAGCTTTGCAATAAGGACGCTCCTTGCGTGGGTGGGCGGGGCTGCTGGCTGTATGGGAGATGATTCCCCACCTCTGACCAATTTCAGAATTGTTTACCACTGGAGCAAGTGCCTTGGTAGTGTTTTCCTCAGTATAACTGTTAGGTTCAGTTTTTTTTTTTCTTTTTTGTTTCAAGTTAGATTTTATTCCTCTTTTATGTATTTATGGATATAAGCATGGAAATAATTCATTCTTATAAATACATCAGTGTGAATGGAAGAACTTTTTTTTCTGTATTATTTTTACATTATATTTTTAAAAAATTTGAAATTTAATATTATTTATTTTTTTATACAGTAGGTTATTATTAGTTATCTATTTTATGCATAAACATGTATACAGGTCAATCCCAATCTCCCAACTCATACCACCACCACCTCCCCATGGCTTCCCCCACTCCGTGTCCATACGTTTGTTCTCTACCTCTGTGTCTCTATTTCTGCCCTGCAAACCAGTTCATCTGTACCATTTTTCTAGGTTCCACATATAGGCCTTAATATACAATATTTGTTTTTCTCTTTCTGACTTACTTCACTCTGCATGACATTCTCTAGATCCATCAACTTCTCTACAAATGACCCAGTTTCATTCCTTTTTATGGCTGAGTAATATTCCATTTTATATATGTACCACATCTTTATCCATTCGTCTGTCTGTGGCCATTTAGGTTGCTTCCATTACCTGGCTATTGTAAATAGTGCTGCAATGAACATTGTGGTGAATGTGTCTTTGTGATTTATGGTTTTCTCTGGGTATATGCCCAGAAGTGGGATTGCTGGATCCTATGGTAATTCTCTTTTTAGTTTTTTAAAGGAACCTCCATACTGTTCTCCATAGTGACTGTATCAATTTACATTCCCACCAATAGCGGAAGAGGGTTCCTTTTGTCCACACCCTCCCCAGAATTTGTTGTTTGTAGATTATCTGATGATGCCGATTCTAACAAGTGTGAGGTCTTACCTCATTGTAGTTTTGATTTGCATTTCTCTAATAATTAGTGATGTTGAGCAGCTTTTCATGTGCGTCTTGGCCATCTCTGTGTCTTCTTTGAAGAAACGTCTCTTTAGATCTTCTGCCCATTTTTGTATTGGGTTGTTTGTTTTATTAATATTAAGCTGCATGAGCTGTTTATATATATTGGAGATTAAACCTTTGTCCATTGATACGTTTGTGAACGTTTTCCCCCATTCTGAGGGTTGCCTTTTTCCATTCCCGTATTTTTAACAAAGAAAGAAAGCAAGCAAAAGAAGCAGAACACTAATGTGCGTGAAATATGCCTCTTGAAACTGTCGTTTTGAAATATGGACGTCTTTTGAATTTTTTGGTCGATATATGACCCCAGGATTTGTTTTCAGGGCAGGTGTCATTTACAGGCCTGTAATGATTTGGAATATCCACTGACCATTAGCGCTGGGATTAAAGCTGCTGTTGTGTGAAACGGCCACAAGGTGGCAGCAGTTCTCCCTTACCAAATCTGGTTACTAGGGCAGCAGAGCCTCAATGGAAGTCGCGTTCTAGATTGGAATGTAGAACGGAATGTGCCAGGAGAAAGCCCCTCAAGTTTGTCTCACTACTTCTTGTTCGTGTTTTTAATTTAATTTTTTATTTTTTATTACAGCAAGTTTGAGTACAACGTTTAGCTTATTCTACGTGTGCAAGAGGTGGTTCTTTTACACATATACATATGTCTGTTCTTCCTGGAATCCTTTTCCCATGTACGTTATGACAGAATGTTCAGTAGTCTTCTCTTGGTACTCCGTAGGTCTTTGGTGATTATATACGTCTACTGTGTTTGTATATGTCTGTTAACCCCAATATCGTAATGAATTCAATCCTCACACCTTTCCTTTGGTGAACCATAAGTTTGTTTAATGAATCTGTGATTGCCCTTCTCCGTGGAAATATCTGCCCTGGTATCAATTTATAGGTAACACCTATAAGTGATATGATACGATATTTGTCTTTCACTTTCTGACTTACTCCAAGTCACGTGATTACCTCTAGACTCATCTACGGTGCTGCAAATGGCATTGTGTCCTTTTTTTCCTTGGCGAATATGCTGTCTTAGCGAGGTCCATTTTCTGCAATGTGATTCCCTGAGGGCTGAGGATTAGCTGACCTGTGTAGCCTGACCCTGCCGGCAAGCCGTCCCCAGGTGTGCCTGGGTTGAGGTCAATATAAACAGCACTCCAGGCAGCAATAGCCCCTGCAGCTGTGCCTGACTCCATATTCTCTGCACCATCAGCAGTCTCGGGGCTGTGCTGGTGGGAGGGTGTGAGGGTCCACGGCTTTGTGGGTGGCCCGGTGTGAGTGGGGCTCTGCTGGATTTTCGGCAGGAGTTGCCAGGCTACCACCTGTAAAGAAGAGGATGTGTCACCCATAACTTCCACTGGAATATCTCTCCGAGCTCAGGTGAGGAATGAAAAAATGAGTGGGGGCCGGGACAGGAGGGGTATCTCAGGCATGGCAATGGAAAGCTTCCAGAAGAGCGCCCGTGGCCAGGACCATCCTGGCTGACCTGCAGGCACCAAGTTGGCCTGCGTGCTGTCGCTGGTGTGCCTCCACGGCCCTTCCTCTAG